>NW_006921697.1:2273841-2310013 GCF_000298275.1 Orycteropus afer afer
TTTTTAATGACCTGTTCAATTTCTTCTTTTGTTATAGGTCTGTTCAAGTTTTCTGTCTCTGAGTGGGATAGTTTAGGTAGGTTTTGTGATTCTAGAAACTTGTCCATCTCTTCTAAGTTCTCAATCTATTGGAGTACAGTTTTTCATAATATTCTGTCAGTATCTTTTTTTATTTCAGTTGGTTCTGTTGTGATGACACCATTTTCATTTACAATTCTTGTGATTTGGATCTTCTCTTTCTTTTCTTTTTTTAGGTCTCCCAATAGTTTATCGACTTTATTAATCTTTTTGAAGAACCAGCTTTTTGTTTTGTTGATTTTCTCTATGGTATTTTTGTTTTCTGTTTCATTTATTTCTGCTCTGATCTTTATTATTTCCTTGCTTCTAGATACTGTAGGATTGTTTTATTGTTCTATTTCTAGTTGTTGGAGTTGATGAGTTAGAGTGTTGATTTTGTTTCTCTCCTCTCTTTTGATGTATGCATTTATTGCTATAAACTGTCCTCTGAGTACTACTTTCACTGTGTCCCATAGGTTTTGGTATGATGTATCTTCATTCTCATTTGTTTCTAGGATTTTTTTTTTTTTAATTTCAGTTTTTATCTGTTCTATTACCCAGTAGTTTTTGAACAGTGAGTTGTTCAGCTTCCATATGTTTGATGCTTTTTCCTTGCTCTTCCTATTACTAATTTCTAATTTTATAGCATTGTGGTCTGAGAAGATGCTTTATACTTCAATGCTTTTGAATATATTGAGGCTTGTTTTATGTCCTAACGTAGGGCCTATTCTGGAGAAGGATTCATGTGTATTGGAGAAGAATGTCCACTGTGCTTTAGTTGGGTGAAATGATCTGTATATATCTATCAGGTTGAGTTGGTTGATTGCATTGTTGAGTTCTTCTGTACCTTTGTTGAGTTTTTTTCTATGACCTTTTCCTCTTTGAAAGTGGTGTGTTAAAGTCTCCTACTACTATTATAGACTTGTCTATTATCCCTTTTAATTCAGTTAATATTTTCATCACGTATTTTGGAGCACTTTCATTGGGTGCATAAATATTTATTATTGTAATGTTGTTCTGGTTACCTAGTACCGCTTTGACAAGAATATACAACAAATGGGATGGCCTTAACAAATAGGAGTTTATTCTTACAATTTGGAGGCTTTAAGTCCACATTCAAAGTGCCAGGCTCCAGGGGCTGGGTGAAAACCCCTCCTTGGGGTCCAGCTCTGCCTCCTGCTCCTGGTCCACTGGAACTAGAGGCATTTATTCACTGTGACAGCTGCTGGCTGCTGAGGCTGAGAAGCCCCAAGGTTGACAAGTAAAAGGGCACAGTCCCGATGTTATCAAACCACGTGACAGGCCATTAACTTAAATCCATTGTAAGTCCCAAGGTCAGCAGAGCATATTGAAGAATAACATGGCTACACACAGGGTCCAAAGGTGCCATAGGCTAGAGACCATTCCCAAAGTCACTTCTTACATACAGGAAGCAGACCACATACCTAAAGCAGCTACTCAGCTGCTTGTGGTAGATCCCACCATGGAGTTGATTGTCAGTCTCATCATGGGGAATAACTACCACCAGCTGCCCAGCCACTCAATCAGGCCCAGCCAAGTTGACACAAAAACATAACCACCACAAATGTCTTCTTTGTTAATTGACCCTTTCAGCATCATATAATGTCCTTCTTTATCTCTTATGATGTTTTTCACCTTAATGTCTATTTTGTCAGAAACGAATATTGCCACTCCTGCTCTTTTTTGGTTTCCAATGGCTTGGTATATATTTTTTTCCATCCCTTAACTCTTAATTCGTTTTTATCTGTGTGTCTAAGATGGGTCTCTCCTAGGCAGCATACGATGGGTGTTCTTTTCTTATCCAGTCTGCCACCACTCTCTTTCTCTTGATAGGTGCATTTATTCCATTCATATCGAGTGTAATTAGTGTTAGGTATGAATTGATTGCTGTCATGTTGTTGTGTTTTTTTGTCATGTTGTTGGTGTTTTCTTGGCCCATATACTTTTCTGTGCCGAGTTCTGTTTGTTGGCTAATGCTTTCTCCCTTTTCTTCTTTATTGTTGGTTTTGTGCTTATTAAACTCATATGGTTTCCATCTTTCTGGATTTGCTTAGGGGGATTGTTACTTTTCTCTGTGGCTACCTTGGAGTATTTTCTTGTCTCTACATTTTTAGAACAGTGCGTACTATGAAGACACCTGTTTTCCTCTCCAATTGGAAGTTTGTACCTAGAAATTTTATTCCCTTGGATAGGCTAGTTGCTGTTGTTGTGTGCTGATTGACTTCCTTGGGTTTTAGAGTACAAAGTTTTATGGTCTTATTTTGAGTTTCTATTTCTGATTTGGTTTTAATGTTGATGTCACATATCCTGATTTTGTTGATCTCTGTTGTGGGTTCTCTATTGAAAAGCTTCCGTAAGCATTTCTTGTAGGGTTGGTCTGGTTTTTACAAAATCCCTTAATTTCTGCTTGTCTGAGAATGCCTTGATTTCGCTTTCATATTTGATAGATAATTTGGCTGGATATAGGATTCTTCGTTGGAAGTTTATTTCCTTCAGAGTTTTATATATGCCGTCCCATTACCTTCTTGCCTGCATGATTTCTGCTGAGTAATCAGAGCTCAGCCTAACTGTTTGGTTATTATAAGTAATATTTCTTTTGTCCCGGGCAGCTCTCAAAATTTTTTCTTTGTCTTTGGTTTTGG
This sequence comes from Orycteropus afer afer, assembly GCF_000298275.1. Taxonomy (NCBI): domain Eukaryota; kingdom Metazoa; phylum Chordata; class Mammalia; order Tubulidentata; family Orycteropodidae; genus Orycteropus; species Orycteropus afer. The sequence continues at coordinate 2,276,562 of NW_006921697.1, forward strand.
AGAGTTTGATTTTAATATGCCTTGGTGTTTTTATCTTGGGATCTATCTTGTGTGGGATTCTATGAGCTTCTTGGACAAATATCTTTTCTTCTTTCATGATATGGAGGAAGTTTTCTGTTAGCAGGTCTTCCACAATTTTCTGTGTTTTTTTTCACCTCTTCTTGTTCTGGAATTACAGTGAGTTTTATGTGGTTTCTTTTCATGTCATCCCATATAATTCTTAGGTTCTCTTCATTTCTCTTAAATCTTTGTTCTGATTTTTCTTCATACAGGCTGGTGTCCAGGGATTTGTCTTCTGGTTGGGGTATCCATTCTTCAGCCAGTTCTAACCTACTGTTTTGTGCTTCTACTGTGTTGTGTAATTTTGTAATTTTGGTATTCATCTCTGTATTTCTAACTGCTGTTTTTGGATGAGTTCTGATTGTGCATTAATCTTATTATTTTGTTCTTGAATGATTTTTCTGAGTTCTTCCAGGGAACTGTCTGTGTTCTCCTTGTTTCTGATTGGGGTTTCCTTAGGCTCTTGCAAAGCTCTGTAAACAATTCTTCTAAATTCCTTCTCAGATAATTCTATTGCCTCCTCTTCTTCCATGTTTAATGAGACTTTTGTTGTTTTGCTTCTAATGCCTTGTCCTGTTTTTTTTTTTTTTTTTTTGCTGTTGTTGTTGTTGTTTGATTTGAGGTTGCCTGTTTCTTCCTAGACATTTTGAGGTTGTCTTTAACTGTTGGTTATGTATTGATTTGTTTTGTCTTGGTTTTATGGTTTAATTTTGAAAAGGTGAAGCTGATTTTTTTTTTTTTTTCATTATTAATTCAGGTATGCTGGGTTGCTCTGCAGTTTTCTTTGTGATAGTGGAATCACTGTGTGGAATGTGGATATGGTTTTCTGTTTGTTATAAAGAGGGTTTAGTGCTCGAACCAGAAGGTTTTATGTTGGCTGAATGTAGCTTCTTCTATTGGATGAGTGAAGTTGTTGACGGAGCAGGTGGGAGCGGAAGAAGTAAAGCTCGCTGTTGGTAGGGTCAGTTTCTAGGGCTTTGAGCAGGCTGCTACCGATGATGTCATACTGTTATTTACAGGCTCACAGCTCAATTTCAGCAAAGACTCTGGTTGTTAGGGGTCGCCACTTTCCACTAGGCTCAGACACAAGCAAAAATCGTGCTCCCGGGGCCCCTCAGTGCCAAAAAAGGTGATGCAAGACAATTTCCAGGCTCTGTGATCCACCGCAGGGGTTTCTCTCTCTGGCTCGGCCTGCCTGTGGTACCAGCCCAACTGGCCCAGACCATGATCTGCCTTGGGAGTTCCTCTGTGGGTCTGCCCACCCACGGCACCAAAGGGCTGCTCAGTTTAAGTGGCGCTGGAGTCAGGAGAGTGCCTGCTAGTAATCTGTGGTCCCAATATTACTGATAAAGTCAAGCACAGGACTCTCAGTGCCACTAAGCTTATCCAAGCCTACTCGGTGACCCACTGTGGGGGCACTTCCCTGGGTCCGCCCTCCTGAAGCACCAATGGACTCTCTGCCTGGGTTTCAGTGGAACTGGATGTGCCCATTTGCACCTAGCTGACCCAAGTTACCAATAAAATCAGGTGCTGAAGGTAGATCCTTGGGGTGACTGCTGGTATGCTGGTGTAGTGTGTCTTCTGCCTTAACCCAGGGAGGTCTTGGATGGCTGTTCTTGCCTGCCAGTTGCTCCCCCAGGGAGGTTTCTGATGGCCTTGACTGTCAGTGCTCTGCAGGATAGATCTTCTTATTTTTTCCCCCCATCCCTTCCACCTCTCTAATTCTACTTCTCTGAGTTTGGTGCACTCTGACTCAGTGAACTGTTCAGAGCACCAGAATCCCTAATTCAGAATACCTAGTTTTTCAAGCACTAAGATGCTGGAGGGAAATAGCGTGACGATTACTGATGAGACTCCATTTTGAATCCCTCTTAGCTCCATTTATAGCCTGTAAAAAAACTGAGTGTCAAAGAAGATAAACAATTTATCTAAACATCCGCAATGCTCATGTTTTTAAACTCCAAACCTAACACTAACCCTTCTTCTATGTTAAGAAGTTACTTCCAATGGTGAACAATGGCATCTTCTCCTATACTGAGTCATGTTAAAAGGGGGTCCTAGATGAGAAAATCCAAAAACCAAACCCATTGCCATTGAGCCTATTCCAACTCATAGTGACTACAGGACAGAGTAGAACTGCCGCAGAGGGTTTACAAGGCTATAAATCTTTATGAAAGCAGACTACCTCATCTTTTTTGCTTGGAGCATCTGGTTGGCTTGAGCTGCTGACCTTTTGGTTAGCAGCCAAATGTTTTAACTACTATGCCACCAGAGTTCCTCCTAGAGGAGAAGGCATACTGATATTTCTTATCATGTAAGAAAATTTGCTGCCATGGGATGCATTACCACACAACAGTAGACTTTTCACATACTTCTCTTCATAACTGATCATTTATCCTGTGCAAATGAGTGAGCTATCAAGAAATAATTAGAAAAAGGTATGGGACTGCTAGATCTTCCAAGTGGAGCTTGCCTTTCAGATACCCAGAATGTGGTTAAAAGGTAGCCACTCTATAGAGATAGGGGTGGGTAGATGGTTATATTTTCTAGTTACAACACTTGGGTGGGTTCTCTCGCCAGTGTATGATGGGTGATAGACAAAGAAAAGAAAAACTAGATTGAACTTTCCTTGGCAGGAATTATGACCACTTACCTTTCTAGTTTTATGACATCTTCAAGTAGAAAACACTTACCTCACAGCTTTGTTGTGATGATAAAATTATCATCTATAAAGGGCTTAGCAGAAGGTGGGAACAGTGAATGCAGAAATCTTCAGGGTGAAAGAAACTGAAGTTCTGAAAATACGACTTGCTTAGGTCAAAGCAGTAGTAAGTATGGAACACTTAAGAATACAGAGTTTAGAGAGGGTAGGGAACACTGTTATATAGGTAGAGATAAGTATTGATTTGGGTGAAGAGAAGGGCAATGTACCAAATGTGAGTGATCAACATGGTGGCATTGAGGAAGAGGAAGACATAGAGAGGTGCATGGGAGATGCAGACAACAAAGATGACCCCTTATGAACATACAGTACTGCATTTTCAGTGAAGGCAAACACTAATCTATGGGTGGATAGATGGGTGAATAGGCTGAACTATTATGTATGTCTGTGCAGGGGGAAGTGTGCCCAAGACTATGTATAGGATTGGCAGACAATGTTTCTGCAAGTGTATTGGTATCTTCTGTATGAATTCCCAGGTATATAGTAGAGCTGACAAGGGACAAGGTTGTAGTCACTTCTTGGCCACAGCCAGCTACCCAGAGGGGTAAGTATTTGGACTTGTGGGCTTGGGACCATGGTTACAGGGGACATCAAGCTCAATCGACATGACATACTATACAAAACATTGTTCCACCTCCTACTTTGGTGAGTAGCAACTGGGAACTTAAAAGCTTGCAAGCAGATGGGTCTCTAGATGCAACGATGAATCTCTCCTTGTCTAGAGCAAAGAAGAATGAAGAAAAGCAAAGATTCATGGAAACAATTATTCCTCATGACTGGTACACCATGTGATCCTCAGCCTATATGACTATGAGACCAGAAGAACTAGATGGTGCCCAGCTACCATGGTCAACCACTCAGAGGGGGATCTATGTAGGAGATCCTGGAGAGAGAGGGAGAACAATGTGGAACAAAACTCAAAATCATTTGGGGAAAAAAATGGGGGTGGACCAGGTTTGCTGGTCTGATAGAGCCTGGTGGAACCACTGAGGCTATGGCCCCTAGCTACCCTTCAGGTCTGGAATTGAACCCACACCTGTGGCTTCCAGCCAAACAAAAGACAGGCATAGGAGTTGAACATGTACCTGAGGTAGATGCACTCCTTGGAGAAAATAATCATGGGGGAAAGAAGGGCTGTTTATGCACAGGGAGACAGTTCAGGGGGCAGGAGTGCATGGAGGGATGGACACAGGGAAGAGGTAACTATTGGGAGGAAGTGGGAGGGGAGCTATTACATTGTGGTAAATGTAATCAATGTCATGAGACAACTTATGTGTGAACTGCTGTATGGAAAGTGAATTTGCTCTGTAACTTTCACCAAAATCACAATATAAATAAATAAATAATAAAATAATATGGAGTTTAAATCCTGGCTCTGTCACTTACCAGCTCTGTGGATTATTCCAGTCAGAATTATTGTGGGAATTAAATGATATAATGCACATACAATTTTATTAGAATAACACCAGCCAAGTAGTAAGCACTCAATCAATGCCACTGTTGGAGTCCATGGGTGGTGCAAATCCTTAACACATTCTGCTGCTAACTGCAAGATTGGAGGTTTGAATCTACCTAGTGGCACCTTGGAAGAAAGGACTGCCAATCTACTTCTGAAAAATCAGCCACTTAAAAGTCAATGGAACACCGTTCTACTCTGACACAACATAAGAGTCACCATGAGTTGAAATTGACTTGAAGCAACTGGTTGGTTATTGTTATTGTTATATAATGATCAAAGTAGGACTTGAATCCAGAATTTAATTCCTGATTCAGTGCAGAAATTCATTTCTTAGTGAAGAACAAAGATTAATTCTAGAATTCAGATTTCTGGGATCCGTGAAGCTGAGATGAAGTCTTCTTTTGAACCTTGAGCCTTGAGAAAACTGGTCTCCTAATGTCATTTTTAAGTCAAACAAAAGCTAGTAAGTGGTTTAGTAAAATCATTTTGCCTTCAGCAAAATGGGCTTTTTTGAAGAATTATCTATGTGCAGTTAGTTTTAAGAAACAGAATCTCTAAGGTCAGACTAGAAGTTGTTTTAGGGTAAGTTGTTATATAAACACTGCTCTGGCCCTGTTTACATGGCAATTTTGATATGATAGGGAATAAGAATCTTTGGAAGTTCTTTCATCTTTGGAACCCAAGGAGGGGTCGCTATGAGTCAGGTCTGACTTGAAGGCACATAACAACAAGAAGTCAAAATGTTAAAGAGCTCTGGTGGCACAGTGGTTAAAGCATTCAGCTGCTAACCAAAAAGGTAGGCAGTTTGAACCCATCAGCCACTCCATGGACTGATTGCATAAAGGTTTACAGACTTGGAAACGCTATGGGGAAGTCTACTTTGTCCTTTAGACTGACTATGAATTGAAATGAACTTGACGATATTGAGTTTGGTTTTTGAGTAGAAATGTTACCTCCGTTTATAAATCGTATATTAAATAAACTTCAATCAATTTGTTATTGGCTTAATATGATTATAGTTTTAATGTTAGTAATTGACCAGATGTGTATTTGATTAGTAACTAATCATAGAGCTGCGGGGAACCTTCTAGATGACTATAAAAATCAAAACAAACCCACTGCCATCAAGTCAATTGGTCATAACAACAAGAAGTCAAAATGTTAAAGAGCTCTGGTGGCACAGTGGTTAAAGCATAGAGACCCCCACTGGGTTTCCAAGGCTGTGCATCTTTACAGAAGTAGATTGGCTCATCTTCCTTCTGCAGAGCAGCTGGTGGGTTTGAACCACTGACTTTCTGGTTAGCAGCCAAATGCCTTACCCACTATGCCACCAGAGATGAGGAGACAGACCCAGAGAGTCTGTGATCTGTCACAGTGGTAAAAGTGTTCTGGCTCTCAGTTTAGTTGCCTTTCCAATGTGTTAATTGCAGACGCCCTAGTAGAAAGAAGTCCCCAGATGTGTGGGTGTACTTGGGCAGTTCCAAGTCCTGTTGAGAAACCACTGCTGGTTCCCAAGCAACAGCAATGCAGGCGGCAGTGCCTTTTGAGCTGAGTTGCTTTCCCTCTTTGCATTAAGTTATTTAAACATGATGGAAGTCGCATTACATTTGGTAATTACCTTAGTCTACAATTCATTCGCTGAGAAATTAGCATCACACTTAGAGCAGCCTGGATGCAGCAATTAGTAGCATAATAATAGCCCTCTCAGCCTGCCCAGCCTGGTATTCTAAGGAAATGATTAGACTTTATTACAAGTTACCTTGGCCCTCCTCCACATGGCAGAGCTCCCACTGGGAGTTCTTGCAAAAAGACATTTTAATTATTAAAATATAAGGTGCATCAGTGTAAAGAGATTCATATTTTCATGGAACCCTATGGCAAAGTTTCATGAAAGTAGGAGCTGTGTCACCTGGGAATAAAGATCTTACATTAAGTATTTTTTCAATGCTAGAGGCAGGAGTGGTGGGGACACAATATTGAGACTTTTGAATTCTAGGCATTTTATTGATTCAGCCACTCATTCATTAAAAAACATATTTTGAGTGCCTACCACAGCCCTGTTGACCAGAAGTCTGGTTGTTCAAACCCACCAGCCACTCCTTGGAAAGAAGGTTGGGCAATCTACTTCCTTAGTGATACTGTCTCAGAACCCCAAGGAAGGGTTGCTACGAGTTGGATCTGATTCAACGGCAGTGTGGTGGGTACCACAGCCCAGAAGGAGCTCTGGTGGCACCGTGATTAAGGTATTTGGCTGCTAACCAGAAGGTCTGTTGTTCAAACCTACCAGCTGCTCTACGGCAGGAAGATGAGGCCATCTACTTCCGTAAAGATTTACAGCCTTGGACACCTTATGTGTTGCTATGAGTTGGAATTAACTTGAATGGCGGTGGGGGTGTGGTTTGGTATCACAGTCCAGAAAGTTTGTGGGTAGCACAAAACATTTGCACTCAACTGAAAATTGATGAAAGGAACCCTGGTGGAGCAATGGTTAACTGCTCAGCTATTAACTGAAAGGTTGGTGGTTCAAACCCACCCAGTGGCTCTGTGGAAGACAGGCCTGGTGATCTGATCCCATAAAGATTATAGTCTAGCAGTCTCTGTGCCGCAGCACCACTCTGTCCTATGGGGCACTATGAGTTGAAATCTAGTTGACAGCAACTAACAACGGCAATAATCTACAGAGTGCAGCTCTACTCTGGCACATGTGGGGCTGCCATTAAGTCGAAATTGACTTGAGGTAATGGGATTGATTTTTTTTTTTTTTTTTAATTGTGATTTGGGTGAAAGTTTACAGCAGAAAATTCATTTTCCATGCAACAGCTCATACACATTTTTGGTTCATGACACTGATTGCAATCCCCACAATGTAACAGATTTCTTTGATTTTTTTGGATCACAATTCATACACCATCCCATGCTTCAAAACTATTAGTGTGAGGAAAATTGACACTCCTTGTCCTGGCAGGAGGAGCTCTGGTGGTGCAGTGGTTAAAGCACTTATCAGCTGACCAACAGGTCTGCAGTTTGAAACCACCATGTGCTCCACCGGAGAACTGCTTCCATAAAGATTTATAGCCTTGGAAACCCTATGGGGCTGTTTGTTCTTCTCTGTTCTATAGGGTCGCTATGTGTTGAAATTGACTCTATGGCAGTGAGTTTGTTTTTTGTTTCTGTCCTAACAGAGCTCACAGTGTAGTGAGAGAGACCCACAGGCACATGTGAAATGACAGCCATGAGGACTGTTAGGAATGAGCAATATTTGGTGGTGTTATGAGAACCTGTGATAGAGGAATGTGACCTAGGTTAAAGTGTCAGGGAAGGTTTTCCCAAGGAAGTGACAGGAGGTGAGAATTGAAAGATAAGTAGGAGTTCAGGCAAAGGGGTGGAGGGTCCTGGCAGCAAGACCAGCAAGTTCAAAAACTCACTGTGGGAGGGTAGAAACTGGTGGACATTAGTCATCACAGATCCACCAAGTTAAGGAATGTTGTCTTCATCCTACCAGTACTGGAAAACCAGAGTGAATGAGTTTACGTGGACTTTATGTTTTTGAAGAACATTCTGGCTGCGGTATAGAAGGTGGACTGGAGTGGGACTGCAGTGGGAGCCCAGAAGCAAATTATATATTTCAATTTCCGAGGTGTTGCCATAAATTAATGTGCTTGACTATTAACCAAAAGTTGGAGGTTTGAGCCCACACAGAAGTACCTTGGAAGAAAGGCCTGGTGATCTGCTTCTGAAAGTCAGCCATTGAAAACACTATGGAGCATAGTTCTATTGTCATAAAAGTGGGGTTGGATCCACAGCAACTGTTTTATTCTTTTAATTAGTTTCCTATGGCTTCTGTAACAAATCACCTCAAACTTAGTGACCTAAAACAACAATAAGGTAACAACAAATTTGTTACCTTATTTTTCTGGAGGTCAGAAATCTGAAATGGGGTGTATAGGGCTAAAATCAAGGTGATGACAGGGCTGGCTATATTCCTTCCTATAAGCTCTTGGAGAGAATCCACTCTTAGCCTTTTCTGAATGCTGTCCTCATTCCTTAGCTCATGGCTACATCACTCCAACCTCTGTTTTCATTGTGTATCTCCTCTGACACTGACTTTCCTATCTCCCTTTTATAAGTGGGCCCACCCAGAAAATCCAAGACAATTTCCCCATCCCAAGATCTTTAGCTTAATCACATCTGTAAAATTCCTTTCATCATGTAAGGCAATATACTCACAGGTTCTGGGGATTAAGATGTGGTCTCTTTAGCTGGCTATTATTTTGCCTACCATAGGAGTCTTTTGAAGTGTCCAGAGAGGATGGTGACTATGACTACTAGGCTGGCAGCAGTGGAGGTGTTGAGATGTACTTGGATTCAGAATATACCTTGCAGGTAGAGCTGACAGGACCTGGTGGTGTATTGGTTATAGGGGCAGTGAGGGTATTCAATACTCGGGTTTGCAGCAGGCAAAGGCATGGAGGCAAGAAAGAGCAAGTCTGTTTGCAGAATAGTGAATGCTCTAAGAGCATTTTCTATGTGATAGTGGTGGAGGTGATGGGAGACAAGGCTTAATGGAGATTTAGGCAACATAATTGAGGGTCTTAAATGCTAGGCTAAAGAGTTTGGGTTAAATTTTTAGGCAAGAAAGTGAAAAGATCTTCCTAAAAGTATACCAGAATTATGGCCACAGTGTGGAGAATGGGTGGGGCCAAAGAAATATTGAAGACTGGTTAAAAATTTATTTGCTCCAGAAGAGAAGTCATGAGTTCATGATCAAGAGAAGCAGCAGTAGAGCAGGGAAAAATGTGAGACCTTTGCAAAGGGTGAGGGGTGAGATGTGCTCAATGATTCCTTATGGGACTGACTGAGAAGAGAATCCAAGGTGAGTCTGAGTTCCTGAGATGGACAACAGAGTAGGCACTGATGCCATCAATGGTGAGGTCCCCAACCACCTCAAGACTTCTATTTGCCAGAAAACACACTTCTGTTTCCATTGTCAAGTCCTTAGCATTCCTCATTGAACACGGTATCTCTTCTCCTTTAGACACCTGGTTGTTCCATCCTGGGCTAGTTTATCTCTGTCACTAGAAAACAGACATTCTGAGTAGCTAAGATATCCTGGCCTCAGGTGTTCTTTTTGATTGTCACTGGAGTAGCCCTGACTCCACAAAATCCACACTTTATGATGCAGCTGCTCATTTTCAGAGATTCATTTATAATCGTTACTACAAAATGGGAAATGTTTCTGTGATGGTTAAGGTTTTGTGTCAGCTTGGCTGGGCCATAATTTTAAGTGGCTTAGCTATTACAGTGTAGTTATCTCCCATGATGAGATCTGATCACCTCCATGATGAAATATGCTATGATCAGTTAATCAGTTGAAAAGGAGTTTCCTGTGGGATGTGGCCTGCTTCTAATATATATGGAAAGCTTTGGGAAAGGTCTTTGGCTTTTGGCAGGATCTTGATCTTGCATCTGGTTCATCCTCATCTCCAATTCCTGGAATTGAACCAGGGACCTGCCATATTGCCTGATCTTGGGACTGTTGCTTTCGCAGCCTATGAGCCAATAATCTACCATTTTACCTGCTGATCTTGGATTCACCAGCCTCTGGAACCAGCAGTCTATTTTATTGCCTTCTGATCTTGAGGAGTTCATCAGCCTCTGCAGCTGTATAAGTCAGGAGAAGCCTCCAGCTTGATGTTTGACCCACGGACTTGAGACTAGCCAGCCTCTACAACTTCATGAGCCATTTCCTTGAGGTAAATCTCTCAGATTTGACTGCTAACCAGAAGACTGGTGGTTCAAATCCACCAGCCACTCCTTGGAAGGAAGGTTGGGCAATCTACTTCCACAGTGATGCTGCCTCGGAAACCCAGGGAGGGGTCACTATGAGTAAGATCAGACTCCATGGCAGTGGGTTTGGTTTTTTGGTTTTATATATATGTTTCACCTTGTTTTGTTTTTCTTGAGAATCCAGCCTAAGATGGTCAGTTTCCTTTTCATGTGCTTCTCTTTTGGTCCCCACACACTGTGAAGGATTCACATTTCCTAAACGTGCTTCTTTACTGTAAGATGCACCTATGGCAGTGTTTTCCAGCTCTCATCACTCATCATCTGAGAAATATGACTCCGTGATAGAAAATCAGTCCAGCAGGAGACACTGTGTCCAGACATAGTGCACTACTTCTGTGTCTAATGTAACTATGGACTAAGGGACACTACTCAGGGTCTGTTAGTGCTGGAACTGAGAATGGGTAAGGCTGCCTAGGGAAGCCAGGTTTGGCCCATGAGTACATAGAAATAGAGAAAGATGGTTGTGATAGTTAAGGTTGTGTGTTAACTTTGCTGGACCAAGATTCTGAGTGGCTTAAGCATCTGTGGTTTGGACTTTCCCATGATGAGATCTGATGTAAGGTAGTTACCTCCATGGTGGGATACGATGTGAGCAGCCAATCAGCTCAAAATGAGTTTCCACAAGGGTGTGACATATATATATGACATCCTAGGAAAATTCTTGGGCTTTCTGTTGGATCTGTATCCTGCATCTAGCTTATTATCATCTGGGTTTTGGAGCTGAACCAGTGGCCTGCCATATTGCCTGCCGATCTTGGAATTGTTGCCTTGGAAGCCTGTTAGCCAACAATCTGCTATTTTACCTGATGATCTTGGATTTGTCATTTGATAAAGTCAGCAGGCTGCTATACTGTCTGCCTTTCTTGGATTTGTCAGCCCCTGAAGCTGTGTGAGTTAGGAAAAGCCTCCAGCATGACATTTGACCCATGAACTTGGGACTCACCAGCCTCTAGAGTCATGTGAATGGTATTTGACTGCTAACCAGAAAGCTGGGAGTTCAAACACACCAACCTCTCCATGGAAGGAAGATGAAGCAATCTACTTCTGTGAAGATTTACTGCCTTGGAAACCCAGTGGGGGTTGCGATGAATCAGAATCTACTCAATTTTTTTTTTGTATATAAATATATATATATATTTATTGGTTTTGCTTCTCTAGAGAACCTAGCCTAAGACAATGTCCAGAAAGAAGAAAGAGATGAAGAAAAAAGAATAGAAAAGATAATAATGAAGCTGATATGCAGCAAAGACTAAGCAAAAGTTCAGAGAATTGGCAAGAGGAACTCTAGTCTCTGAAAGCACCCTTATTCCTTATTTTACTTCCAGTGAAGTCAATGAACTTCCTCCTGTTCTGGGATTCCATGAGAGATCCAAAGATCTTTCCAATGAATGTCCCCTTTGCTTTTCTTCAAGAAGCATGAATGTACTTACAGCCTGTGGAAAACACTGAAAGTATATGCCCATAACCTCTTCTTTCTTTCTGGCAGAGCCTGTTTCTTATTGATGAAAAAATGCCAGAGTCATTGCAGCTAATGTGAGGACCTCAGGCCAAAGGGACCTGAAGATCTTCAAGAGAAGTCCGCTGGAAAATGTTTAGCTCCAGAATAAGAGACGTATGTAAGGAGAATCTATTTTGCTTTCCAGCATTTAGAATGAAGAGGATGTAATGTTTGGAGCTGTGGCAGCTATTTTGTGACCATGATGGAGTCCAGCTTTGGATAAAAACTAACAGGCTGAGGATAGCAGCATGAAAAGATAAAAAGCACATGGGTTCTTGACAACGTTGTTGAATAACTCAATTGACTGAAAACTCTGAACTTTTTATTTTGTGAATTCATAAATGGCCTTATACTTTTAGGTAATTTTAGTTAGTCATTCTACTGTGTATAGGCCTGTGGTGCAAGGGTGTCTCTTATATATGGTCTTTCTAGACTTGAGTTTATAATTCTGCCAAAATAATTGACTAGTTCACAATCTTGCAAAGAATTAGTTAGTCTACTATACAAATACAAAAAAAAAAAAAAAAAAACCTCACTGCCATTGAGTTGGATCTGACTCATAGAGACCCCTCCTTGGATTTCCTAGGTAGTATCACTATGGAAGTAGATTGCTCAACCTTCCTTCCGAGGAGTGGCTGGTGGGTTTGTACCACCAGCCTTCTGGTTAGCAGTCAAATGCCTTAGGCACTACACCACCAGAGCTCCTACTATACAAATGTTGTTATACGCCATTGAGTCAGACCTGACTTATAGCGACCCCTCCTTGGGTTTCCAAAGCGGTATCACTATTAAGTGACCTTGTGGGAATCAGTGATTGCTGTGCAAATAAAGTGATTGTGGTCTACCAAGTGGATTGGTCAGTTCATGGTCCTGGTGGGAGGACCATGCCTTGACATTGACAAGGAGTTACATAAGGATAGCAGTAGTACCAGTGGCAGAGAAACAGTGGCAGAAGCATAAGTGGCAGGTACTAGGAGACCTTTGAAAATTGGCTGCAGTGAACTTGCTAACCCACAGAGTGAGAGAGAACTGAAAGCTTTGGGGCAGGAGGCTTGCTGGTAGAGTGGGGTGCCTCCGGGCACTTGTCATGGAGCTAAAGAGCTATAACCCCTGCCCAAGCTGGGCACAGGCTGAGAGAAAGCCCACAAGTCAGCACACTTGTGGTAAAAAGTTGGGGAGTAGAAATAAGTCTGACATTCATCTCGTAGGAATTGGCTCTATGCTGATAGTGATTCTTATTGCCTCTGAAATTAGTTAATTTCTGATGCTAGATTACAAGGCCAAATGACATTCTAAATGACAAATGACCCATCATGATCTCTAACTTCTGAGTCTACAGTGATTTTTCTCACTCTGTCACATCCACATTTGACCCACGCTTTAAGACCCAGATAAATACACATCTCCTATTAGAAGCTTTTCTGCATTATCCATCCTTATTTACTGTCTGTAGGGTCACAAAATATATGCTAACATAAGGGATCTGTTTGGGCTTATATTTAGTCTTCTGACACTTCTGAAAGGCTGAGTCCATATCTTGTTATAAGAGGCAACATTTTTTTAGAACTTTCTACCAGATCCTGTGTTTTTAAAATATTATTGCAATATAATTGCTTGTAATGCTCCATCATGTTGGTACTTTTATCATATACCTATATGCACAGAGGAGGAAACTAAAACACAAGGAGATTAAGTAACTTGCCAGAGGTCCCTCAGTTAGCAATTAGCACAGCTGGATTTGAACCCAAGTGCACTATAATCCAAAGTCCTTTATGCTATTAGTTGTTTTCAAACTCATTTTTTAATATTTGCTATATAGCTCACAGGAGCTCTGGTAGCATAGTGCCTAAGGCACTTGACTGCTAACCAGAAGGCTGGCGGTTCAAACCCACCAGCCACTCTTCGGAAGGAAGATGGGGCAATCTACTTCCATAGTGATACTGCTTTGGAAACCCAAGGAGGGGTCACTATGAGTTGGGTCTGACTCAAAGGCACATAACAACAATATATAGCTCACACCTCACAGAGTGTGCCAAATAGCACAAATCTATAGAAATATTTACTGAATGGATAACAGAATGAGTTAATCTTCCCCTCATCTTGTCTGACATTTTTATCAACTACAAAGAATGCTGGCAACTGTTCTTCTACTGATCTTCATGATAGCCCTATCTGTGGTACTACTCAGGTAATCTCTGCATTTGTGATGTCTCTTTCCATTCTTCTCTATTCAATGCCTGTTTCTAGCAGGAGGATGGGGGCAGGAAACGTGGCAGTCCCCCTCAAACCTCTGATGTGAGTATTTCTGGCTTTTGATTGCTTTATGAGTAGGACACTGAGAAAGCCTCCCTGAAACCAAAAATCACACCATGAGGGGGTCATTCCCAAGGGGATTCACTAGCAGAAGAGCTGGGAAATCTGAGGATGAAAAAGGGATGTTTTCCAGCTGGTATAGGATGAGAAGGTCTCATGGAATCAAAGAAAGAATATGTATGGAGGGACAAGGATGCAACAGTGCAGGTCATGGAGGTAAGAATTTTTGCCCTTAGGTCATCATTTCAGGAAAGCCTGAGACATGAGGAAGTGAGCTATTGGGAGGGGTGAGGGTTTCTATTTGTCTTAAAAAAAAGAAAAGAAAAAAAAACCCTACATGTACGTTTTCTGCAAGTCTTTCACTAACACTTCACATAATCAAAAGTCAATCAGGGCCCTCAACTATGCAGAAATGTTTATCTATCTATCTATTTATCTTTCTATCTATCTATCTATCTATCTTTCTATCTATCTATCTATCTATCTATCTATCTATCTATCTATCTATCTATCTATCTTATTTTTCCCCTTATAGCCTCCCAGACCTTATTTCAAAGAATATTTAAACTCAGTTTGCACGCAACTGTGGGAAGGAAGACTCTTCTTCCACACACTAGCAGACTAGCAGGAGAAAGTAAACATACAATGATATTAGTAGACACTTGACTGTAAGGGGAAGAGAGAGAGAGAGAGAGAGAGGGAGGGAGAGCAAGCGAACTGACTGAGGCAAAGAGAAAGAAAGCAAACAAAGTTTAAAAATCAGCACAACCAAATGAACTGGTACCATTCCATGCTGAGGAAAGTATTTCAAACATGCCCGAAATGCATTATTATAGTGTAGGAAAACTTAAATTCAAAATGACAATTTTTGAACCAAGTTACTCAAAACCTGATTTGATACTGGAGAAATAAAAAGAAAAATCTGTTGTTTAGTTAGTAGTATTAGACCAATGTTAATTTTCAAGTTCTGAGAAAAATGCCAGGGCTATGTAAAATGTTGACGTTAGGAGAAGCTGAGTGAAAAGTACGTAGGAACTCTGTATTATCTTTGTAAATCTTCCATGGATATAAAATTGTTTCAAAACAAAATTTTTGAAAGGCTAAAACAAAATAAACATAAAAAGCTGATTTATTAATAATAGTTGTTTTAAGAAGTATGAAGGGGTATACTGCTTCTAGCTACAGGGTGAAGTGGGACATTGGGGAGAAACAGATGAGAACAACTGAAAAATGTGATTATATATTTCGCTCTATCACAGCACTCATCTCCATGAAGACTTGAGAAGTTGTGTTTACAGAACAGAGAAGAAGCCAAAAGCACAATTTTAAAATTAAAGATTATAAAATAAAATGTTATTTTTTGTTGTTGTTTTTTGTTGGTTATTATTGTTGGCTGTTGTTAGTTGAGTTGCCATTGAGTTGATTCTGACTTATGGTTATCCCACATATGCAGAGTAGAAACTGTGCACCATAAGGTTTTTGAGGTTGTGACCTTTTGGAACAGATCTCTGGGCTTGCCTTCATAGGTGCTTTTGGGTTGGTTCAAACCATCAAACTTTCCACTAGTAGTCAAACACATAACAACTTGTGCCACCTAGGGATACCTTAAAATAAAACAAAGCTCCTCAAACCATATGAACCTTTGGGCTTCAGGTCAATAGGAATCAAGGTCAGGTGGAATTTTGGCTTGGTAGGTCTCTGCCAACAGCTGTGATGTTCTCATGTACATCCATCCTCAACCTCATCCAGTGAGGACAGAAAGATAAACAGAAATCAAACACACTTTGTAGGAAGAAATGGATGGACAGACACAGACTGACTCACAACACAGTGACAGACTTACAGAGCATGTTCAAAGTTAGACAGGAACTGGTCTATTGCAGAAGAGCAGGAAGAAGCTGGAGACAGATGAACAGCCACTTTAAGTTGAAAGAGAAAACAGCCACAGATGAGGAAGAGTCAAGTAGAAGTTGGGAAAGAAGAAAGAAAGAAGACACAGAGGTTAGTATTCACATGATTTTAGCTTAATTGACATTATAGTATTCTGAAAATGCCTTTATAGAAGAGTGAAAAGGAGCATAATTATTGCACAACATGGTTACACTGCACTGTACATCTAGAAAGCACCTTTAATAGCTAGGATCTCATTTGAGTTTTACAAGATCCTGGAAGGTTCACAGGGTGAAGACTAACTTAATTTTTGAGGAAGCACTCTGTCCAGCGCCACCTAGCGGATTAGCAGCTGATGTAGAACTGAACTCAAGTGTTCTGAGTTACCTTTCATGTTGGTGGCCAAGGTATTTACCTCTTTCTCTTCTTCATAGCTGTTGTCATTGTTCCTTGAGCCATCAAGTCTGACTCATAGTGACCCTATGTACAACAGAACACTGCCCAGTCCTGTGCCATCCTCACAACACTTGTTATGCTTGAGGCCAGTGCAGTCATTTTGTCAATCCATCTCATAGAGGGTCTTCCCCTTTTACTCTGATCCTCCATTATGCCAAGCATATTATCCTTTTCCAGGGACTGGTCTCTTCTGACAACATGACTACAGAGGGTGAGATGAAGTTTGGCAATCCTTTGCTTCTAAGGAGGAGCATTCCAGCTGCAGTCCTTGCAGGACAGATTTGTTTGTTCTACTAGCTGTCCATGGTATTTTCAGTATTCTTCACCAACACCATAATTCAAAGCCATCAGTTCTTCCTTAATCATTGTCCAGCTCTCACATACATATGAGGTGATTGAAAATACCATGGCTTGGGTTAGGCATATCTTAGTTTTCAAAGTAACATCTTTGCTCTTCAATACTTTGATGAGGTTTTTGCAGCAGATTTATCCAGTGTTATACAACTTCTGATTTCTTGATGGCAGCTTCCATGGATGCTGACTATGGATCTAAATAAAATGAAATATTTGACAACTCCGATCTTTTTTCCATTTATTGTGATGTTGCTTACTGGTCCAGTTGTGAAGATTTTTGTTTCCTTTATGTTCAGGTGTACCAAAAAACAAAAAAACAAAAAAACATAACTCATTGTGGTCGAGTTGATCCTGACTCATAGAGACCTCTCCTTGGGTTTCCAAGGTAGTATCACTAAGGAAGTAGATTGCCCAGTCTTCCTTCCAAGGAGTGGCTGGTGGGTTTGAACTGCCAGTCTTCTGGTTAGCAGTCAAATGCCTAAGCACTGTACCACCAGAGCTCCCACTAAAGACTGTAGTCTTTGATTTTCATCAGTAAGTGTTTTAAGTCATCTTCATTTTCAGCAAGCAAGGTTGTGTCATCTGCGTATCTCAGGTTGTTAATGAGCCTTCCTCCAAATCTGATGCCACATTCTTCTTCATATAATGCAGATTCTTGGAATATTTGCTCAGCATACAGATTGAATTAGTATAGTGAAAGGATAAAACCCTGATGCGTACCCTTCCTAATTTTAAACATGCAGTGTTTCCTTGTTCTGTTCAAATGACTGCCTGTTGGTCTATGTACCAATTCCTCATGAACACAATTTTTGTTAGGTGCCGTCGAGTTGTTTCCAACTCATAGTGACCCCGTGCACAGCAGAATGAAACACCACCCTATCCCACGCCAGTTCCATGATCCTTGCTATACTCGAGCCCATTGTCACAGCCATCATGTCAATCCATCTCGTTGAAGGCCTTCCCCTCTTTCATCAACCCTCCACCTTACCAAGCATGACATCCTTCTCCAGGGAATTGTCCCTTCTGACAACATGACCAAAGCAGGTGAGATGAAGTCTGGCCATTCTTGCTTCCAAGGAGCATTTTGGGTGCACTTCCTCCAGGACAGATCTGTTAGTTCTTTTAGCAGTCCATGATACTTTCAGCATTCTTCGCCAGCACCACAACTCAAAAGCATCAACTCTTCTTCAGTCTTCCTTATTCATTGTCCAGCTCTCACATGCATACGAGGCGATTGGAAATATCATGGCTTATGTCAGGCGCACCTTACTCCTCAAGGAGACATCCTTGCTCCTCAGCACTTGAAACAGTTCCTTCACAGCTGACCTGCCCGGTGCTACACATCGTCTAATGTCCTGACTGCTGTTTCCATTGGCATCAATTGTAGAACCAAGCAATGTGAATTATTTGACAACCTCAATCTTTTCTCCATTTATCGTGATGCTGCTTATTGGTCTAGCTGTGAGGATTTTTGTTTTCTTTATATTGAGATGTAATCCATACTGCAGACTGTATTCTTCAATCTTCATTAGTAAGTGCCTCAATTCATCCTCACTTTCACCAAGCAAAGTTGTATCATTAGCATATCTTAGGTTGTTAATGATTCTTCCTCCAATCTTGATGTCACATTTTCCTTCATATAGTCCAGCTTCTCAGATTATTTGCTCAGCAAATAGATTGAATTAGTATGGGGAAAGGAAACAACCCTGAAACATTTCCTTCTTGATTTTAAACCCTGTAGTGTCCCCTTGTTCAGTTCAAATGACAGCCTCTTGGTCAATGTACAGGTTCCTCATGAGTACAATCAAGTGTTTGGGAATTCTCATTCTTCTCAATGTTATCCATAATTTGTCATGATCCACACAATCAAATGCCTTTGCATAGTCAATAAAACACAAGTAAACATCTTTCTGGTATTCTTTGCCTTGAGCCAAGATCCATCTGACAGCAGCTATGATATCCCTTGTTCCACGTCCTCTTCTGAATCTAGTTTGCACCTCTGGAAGTTCTCTGTCAATATACTGCTGCAACCATTTTTTAATTATCTTCAGTAAGATCTTACTTGTGTGTGATATTAATGATATTGTTCGATAATTTCCACATTCTGTGGGATCACCTTTCTTTGGAATGGGTAAAAATATGGATCTCTTCCAGTCAGTTGGCCAG
Organism: Orycteropus afer afer; assembly: GCF_000298275.1. Taxonomy (NCBI): domain Eukaryota; kingdom Metazoa; phylum Chordata; class Mammalia; order Tubulidentata; family Orycteropodidae; genus Orycteropus; species Orycteropus afer. Next base: position 2,295,327 of record NW_006921697.1, read on the forward strand.
GTAGCTGTCTTCCAAATCACTTGGCATAGCCGAGTGAGTGCCTCCAGTGCGGCATACGCTTGTTGAAATATCTCAATGGGTATTCTGTCAATTCCCTTGTTCTTTGCTAGTTCCTTCATTGCAGCTTTGACTTCCTCCTTCAATACCATTAGTTCCAGATCATATTCCACCACCTGAAATGGATGAAGATCGACCAGGTCTTTTTGGTACAGTGACTCTGTGTATTCCTTCCATCTTCTTTTGATGCTTCCTGCATCATTCAATATTTTACCCATAGAATCTTTCAATATTGCCACTCGAGGCTTAAATTTTTTCCTCAATTCTTTCAGCTTGAGAAATGCTGAGTGTGTACATGAGAACACAATTAGTGTTCTGGAATTCCCATTCTTCACAATATTATTCATAATTTGTTATGATCTACACAGTCAAATTCCTTTGCATAGTCAATAAAACGCCTTAGGCACTTACTTGACTGCTAACCAGAAGGCTGGCGGTTCAAACCCGCCAGTCAGTCCTTGGAAGGAAGATGGGGCAATCTACTTCCGTAGTGATACTGCCTCGGAAACCCAAGGACAGGTCACTATGAGTCAGGTCCGACTCAAGGGCACATAACAATAACAACAGTCAATAGAATAGAGGTAAAAATCTTTCTGGTAGTCTTTGCTTTCAGTCAAGAGCCATCTGACATCAGCAATGATATTCCTCATGCCAGGTCCTCTTCTGAATCCAGCTTGAATTTCTGGAAGTTCCCTGTATGCAATTGCTTTTGAATTATCTTCAGCAAAAGTTTACTTGGATGTGATATTAGTGATATTGTTCAATAATTCCCACATTCTATATATATGCCACCTCCTCCATTCAGCCATCCTTGACCAATTCAATAAGGTATTTCTTTTCTTTCTTCTGAAAAAATAGCACTCTCTGTCTCTATAATTTATTTAACGATAAATTTGACTTCCTTGTGACAGCCCTTGATATGGCTTGTTAAATGTGATTGTATATGTAATTAATTATTATATGTTAATTGTATATGCAATCAATTAGCACTTTTCCAGCTAAATTACATGCCTCTGAGGGAAAAGAATCATGACTTATTCATCCAGAATAGTGTTTAGTAGTGGTGGTTGAGGGTCAAACATCCAAATTCTAATCTCAGCTCCATTACTTAGTTATCTTGCAACTTTGGAGCTCCCTATGCCTTAATTTCCACATCTATAAAAGAAATATAATAATATCAGTACCTCTCTCAGCAGGTACTAAATGAAGTAAAATCATACTCATCAGGAATACATCGTGTCAAGCAGAGTGCTAAGTAAATATTAACTAGTATTTTTCTATTTAAACTTGCAATTGATTACATGATTAAATTGTGATTTTGGTCCCATAGTTTTTCTTCCTGTAACTGGTTCTCTCTATTCCTTTGCCCAAACTTCTTTCTGAGGAGTGGTTGATGGGTTTGAACCACCAGCCTTCTGATTAGCAGTCAAATGCCTTAGGCATTATGCCACCAGAGCTCCTATTCCTTGGTATCCTTAACAAACAAGGATCTCTAGAAGTTACATCTGAACTCTTTGTCAATTTCATGTTAATTTCCATTTTCAATAATTCATGTGCTAAAGTGAACATTTGAGAAATATGCTCAGAAACTTTCACTGGATATCAGTAATCAGTTGAGAATTTAAATATCTGGATATCTGATTTGTTTGTTTGTTTGCATGACATGCTTTCCCAGAAATCATACCACCAGGACCTAGTCCCTCAAACAGCAGGTGCATGCTGAATTTTGGTACAACTTTACTTTTACTTTACTACTTTGGGGATAGCTTGTTCTAGGTCTTCCAGAGTTAAGTGCTTTCAAATATCGGTGTGGGATTGGGATTATACATGAAGTAATAGTTTCATAAACTATCATATAAATATTATATAAATAACTCATTTTTGGCATGTTGTTGTTGTTGTTATGTGCCATCAATTTTTGGCATATATATATTTTTTTCTACCATAATAATCATTGAGTTAAGTGTCAACACTTCATCTAATGAAATTTTTAACAACTCATATTTATTTAGAACTTTCTTTTTATAAGAAATTTATAATATTGTTGTCCTTGGCTATAATTCCAAGAGTCTAATGATTGAACTTTTCAGAGTGTCATATGTGGGCAAGAATAAGCATATCTAAATGTATTGAGAAAATTCTGGCAAAAATTTATCCTTGTGGAAATCTCAGAAGAAAATATAATTTTTAGAGGTTTTTTTTTTTGCACTGCACTACACTTAAAATATTGAAGATGTGGTTACTGTTACACATAGAAAAAATGATAAGATTAAATTCAACATATTAAAAAATGAAAATATAAATAGACTTGCAAAAGTGGCATCATTTGTATAACTGGCCTTACCAACTCTCCCCCCAGCATCAGCCTTTGTGAATTAAGTTATCTTTTCTTATAATTGTTGTCTGTCTGCACTTTCACTGGCTGCAGTGACGATGTCAAATCATACCTAGTTGAACCTGTTTGTATACACAGAGATTGTCCTTTATCTTTGTATTGCAAACCACAATTTCATTAAATCCTTTGGCATACATTATATCATTTTGATGCATCACAGACCCATGAAAGTTTGGATAGAAATGGAGTTTTATACATTTCTCCTCCCATACTCCAGCACAGAAAATGTAGAAAACTTTAAATGATCATATCATATCATGCTAAATGGTCAATTTTACCTTTCTTAAGATCAGGCATGTTTGGTACAGGAAGAAATTGAGCTGAGGTAGGTCACCAACCCAGGACACAGTGTGAGTGTAGGCAAGCTTGCTCATGGCTTAAGTGTTGATGTGACAGGCTAGGGACAGGCTTATAGTCAGCCAACTACCTGGAAGCAAGTGTCAGGAAAACACAAAGCCCAGAAGGTGAGGCTTAGTGGATAAGTCAGAGGGAAGAGGCCAGGCAAAGAGGTAGAATCCTAGAAGACTGGCTCAGAGTGCTTCAAATACCTAGACAGGTTCTAGAATCTGCTTTAGCATCCTAAGAACCTTGGTTTTCCTGATTAGATCCACTCCCTTTAACTTTGGAGGTGTTCTTTGCTACTGAAAAGGGTCTTACCCACAAATGTTAACACCTTTAAATTGTTTTCCTTAGAAGACAGGATCACATCTGGTCCAACATGTTGTGGTTACTGTTAGGTGCCGTCGAGTCACCTCCGACTCACAGTGACCCTATGCACAGCAGAATGAAACACCACCTGGTCCTGCACCAGCTCTGTGATCCCTGCTACACTTGAGCCCATCGCAGCAGCCACTGTGTTAAGCCATTTTATTGAGGGCTTTCCCTCCTTTGTTGGCCTTCCACCTTACCAAGCATGACATCTTTCTCCAGGGAATGGTCCCTTCTGATAACATAACCACAGTATGTGAGATGAAGTCTGGCCATTCTCGCCTTCAAGGAGCATTCTGGCTGCACTTCCTCCAGGACAGACCTGTTAGTTCTTTTAGCAGTCCACGGTACTTTCAGCATTCTTTGCCAACACCACAGCTCCAAAGCATCAACTCTTCTTTGGTCTTCCTTATTTATTGTCCAGCTCTCACAAGTGTATGAGGCGATTGAAAATATCATGGCTTGTATCAGGCATACCTTAGTCCTCAAGGAGACATCTTTGCTCTTCAGCCCTTGAAAGAGGTCCTTTGCAGCCAATTTGTCCAGTACTATATGTCGTCTGATGTCCTGACTGCTGCTTCCATTGGCGTAAATTGTAGAACCAAGTAATGTGAAGTCTTTGACAATTTCAATCTTTTCTCCATTTATTGTAATGTTGTTTATAGGTCCAATTGTGAAGATTTTTGTTTTCTTTATACTGAAATGTAATCCATACTGCAGACTGTATTCTTCAATCTTCATCAGAAAGTACTTCAAGTCATCCTCACTTTCAGCAAGCAAAGTTGTGTTGTTAGCGTATCACGGGTTGTTAATGATTCTTCCTCCAATCCTGATGCCATGTTCTTTTTCAAATAGTCCAGCTTCTCAGATTATTTGCTCAGCATATAGATTAAATAAGTATGGTGAAAGGATACAACCCTGACCCACTCCCATCTTGATTTTAAACCATGTAGTTTTCCCTTTTTCTGTTTGAATGACAGCCTCCTAGTCTATGCAAATGTTCCTCATGAGTACAATTAAGTGCACTGGAATTCCCATTCTTCTCAAAGTTATCCACAATTTGTTATGATCCACACCATCAAATGCTTTTGCATAGTCAATAAAACATAAGTAAACATCTTTCTGGTATTCTTTGCTTTGAGCCAAGATTCATCTGACATCAGCAATGATATCCCTCATTCCACGTTCTTTTCTGAATCCACTTGGCATTTCTGAAAGTTCTCTGTCAATATACTACTGCAAATGTTTTTGAATTATCTTCAGTAAGATTTTACTTGCATGCAATACTAATGATATTGTTTGATAATTTCCACATTCTGTGGGATCACCTTTCTTTGGAATGGGTACAAATATGGATCTCTGCCAGTCAATTGGCCAGGTAACTGTCTTCCAAATCACTTGGTATAACCGAGTGAGTACCTCCATCAGGGCATCCGTTTATTGAAACATCTCAACGGGTATTCCGTCAATTCCTTGAGCCTTGTTCTTTGCCAGTTATTTGAATGCAACTTTGACTTCTTCTTTCAAAACCATTGGTTCTTGAATATATGCCACCTCTTGAAATGGGTGAAGATCAACCAGTTCTTTTTGGTAAGTGACTTTGTGAATTCCTCTTATTTTCTTTTGATGCTTCCTGCATTATTCAATATTTTGCCCATAGAATCTTTCAATATTGCAACTTGAGGCTTAAATTTTTTCCTCAGTTCTTTCAGCTTGAGAAATGTTGAGCAGGTTCTTCCCTTTTGGTTTTCTAAGTCTAGGTCTTTGCACATTTCATTAGAGAAATTGGCTTTGTCTGCTCCAGCTTCTCTTTGAAATCTTCAGTTCTTTTATCTTGTCATTTGTTCCATTTGCTTTAGCTACTCTTTGCTCTAGGGCAAGTTTCAGAGTCTCTTCTGACATCCATTTTGGTCTTTTCTTTCTTTCTTATATTTTTAATGATCTTTTGCTTTTTTCATGGATGATAGTTTTGATGTAAGCCCACAATTCTTCTGGTTTTTGGTCACTGGTGTTCAATGCATCAAATCTATTCTTTAGATGGTCTCTAAATTCAGAAGGGATATATTCAAGGTTATATTTTGGCTCTCGTAGACTAGTTTTAACTGTCTTTAACTTCAAGTTGAACTTGCATATGAGCAGTTGATGGTCTGTTCCACAATCAGCTCCTGGTCTTGTTTTGGCTGAAGGTATTGAACTTTTCCATCACCTCCTGTCACAGATGTAGTCAGTCTGATTCCTGTGTATTCCATCTGGTGAAGTCCATGTGCATAGCTGCCATTTGTGTTGTTGAAAAATGTATTTGCAATGAATAATTCATTGGTCTTGCAAAATTCTATCATGCGATCTCCAGTGTTATTTCTGTCACCAAGGCCAAGTTTTCCAACTACTAGTGATTCTTCTTTGTTTTCAACTTTTGCATTTCAATCACCACTGATAAGCAACACATCTTCTTGCATGTTTGGTCAATTTCAGACTGCAGAAGTTGATAAAAATCTTTAATTTCCCTATCTTTGGCTCTGGTGTTTGGTGCATAAATTTAAATAATAGTAGTATTAACAGTTCTTCCTTGTAGGTGTATGGATATTATCCTATCACTGACAGCATTGTACTTCAGGACAGATCTTGAAACATCCTTTGTGATGATGAATGCCATGTCATTCCTCTTTAATTTGTCATTCCTGGCATAGTAGATCATATGGTTGTCTGATTCAAAATGTCCCAAACCCTCCCATTTCAGCTCACTAATGCCTAAGATATCAATCTTTATATGTTCCCTTTCATTTTGACAGCTTCTAATTTTTCTAGATTCATACTTTGTACATTCCATGTTCTGATTATTAATGGATGTTTGTAGCTGTTTCTCCTCAATTTGAGTCATGCCATGTCAGCACATGGAGGTCTTGAAAGACTTACTTTATCCACATCATTAAGGTTGGTTTTACTCTGATGAGGCAGCTTTTTCCCAGTCCTATTTTGAGTGCCTTCCAACCCAAGGGGCTCGTCTTCCTGCACTGTGTTGAACAATGTTTCCAAGCTATTCATAAAGTTGCCCAGTAATATATCAGACAATGTTTCTCTGCTATTCATAAGGTTTTCCCTGGCCAATTTTTGAGAAGTCAATGGCCTCCTCCTTCTTCTTAGTCAGTCTTAGTCTGTAAGCTGCACTGAAACCTATGCACCATGTGCAACTCTGCTGGCGTCTGAAACACCAGTGGCACAGCCTCAAGCCTCACAGCAACGCACAAGCTCTGCAGGATGACAAAATGACAGATAAGTTTTTCTCCCTTAGCTGTTGGAAACCTCTGCGCCCTCTCCTTACCTAATTCCTACTTGGTACCTACCTCTTTGTGGTCCCTGGCAACTCTCTCCCTTTCCTGGTTCTATGGGGCTTGGAGCTTAGCCTTGCCTCCCATCCCTTTTTTACCTGGATATCTGCTGCTCTGGAGGTCCCCAGCCTCTCCTGCTCCCTCCCTTTCCTGGCTCTAGGGGGCTTGGGGCTTAGCCTTGCCTCCCGCCCCTTTTACCTGTATATCCTGCTGCTCCACAGGTTCCTGACCTCTCCAGCTCCCTCCTTTTCCTGGCTCTAGGGTCCTACATAGGGATCCACTAAGGTGTCTTTCCTAAGCAGTGAGTTCATATCATTCTCTCCTTCAGATTGAGAGCTCTCTGTCTCTGGTATAACACTTAGAGAACATGTCTTAGAGTTGTTTCTAAGTGCATCTTATTGCCATAATCAGAGGTAGGTGCCATTAGCTTCTGCTAGCCTCATAAATCCCTTTCTACAAAACGAAATCTTTTTTTTCCCATTTATCCTTCCCTTTAAAGTGTTAAAAAGCAAAGATATCACTTTGAGGACTAAGGTGTGCCTGACCCAAGTCATGTTATTTTCAATTGTCTCATATGCATGTGAAAACGGACAATAAAAAAGGGAGACTGAAGAAGAATTGATGCATCTGAATTCTGGTGTTAGTGAAGAATATTGAATACATCATAAACTGCCAGAATAATGAACAAGGCTAAAGTATACCCAGAATGCTCCTTAGAAATGAGAATGGTAAGATTTCATCTCATGTACTTTGGGCATGTTATCAGGAGGAATTCTTGGAGAAGGATATCATGCTAGGTAAAGTAGAGGGTCAGTGAAAAACAAGACAACCTTCAACAAGATGAATTGACACAGTGGCTACAATAACGGGCTTAAACATGGTAATGATTGTGTGGATGGTACAGGACCAGGCAGTGTTTCATTCTGTTGTACATGAGTCAGAACCAACTCAAAGATACCTGACAACAACATATATCAGCAAGGAGTCCCTGGATGATGCAAATGGTCAAGGGCTAGTTACTAACTAAAAGGTTTGAATCCACCCAGAGGCACCTCAGAAAAGAGGCCTGGCAATCTCATTCCAAAAGATTACATCCATTGAAAATCCTATGGAGCAGCGTTGTCAGTAACAAACATGGAATGAGAGTCAACTCAACAGCAATTAGTTTTTTTTTTTTTTTTTAATACCTCAGCAACAATGCTGAAGCTTCTTATGGGTAATTTTTTATTATTTTTGACTCAAAAAATAATATCAGGAAATTCAAATTTACATACTGCCCAATAATAGAATCTATTTGCTTTTATATGATTACTGTTTTTGTTTTTTTTTTTAACAAAAGATTCAGAATTAAGTTTTGTTTAAGCACCTCATGAAATGACAGGGTAACGTGTAGATATGATTACTCCTTTCATGGGCTAACTTTGAAATATCACCTATATTTATAATCATCCACTCATTCTAGTGCTGCACCACTGCCATCTTAACAACTTGCTTCAAGCATCCCTCTAAGTTCACACTTGGCTCAAAGGACGCTTGCCATGGTCTTTGGCCCCAAAAGTGTAAATGGCAGTTCTGGTCTTACTACAACAGCCCTGCTGTCAAAAATATCCTGGTCCCTAACACTTGTACTCCCCTATTCCAGGTACCAATGCTTGTCCCTAGTGGCAGGCTGAGGTTTGGCACATTCTACACTGGGTAAGAATCATTAGAAGACTGTTGGCTGCTGTTGATGAATCTCACTCTGTAGCATAAACAATGAGCTCCTACAAGGGTGTGTGTTTGTTTGGTCAGGACGTTTTCCATTAGACTTGGTCATCAGCAGTTGGCTGATTACAAATGCAATTCTAAGATCAAATGGCTGGAATCCAATTATCCCAGCTTCCTGTCTGGAGAGTCCTGCCAGAGAGGAACAGAGTTATGTTTGCCTGCCTTTTCAGGCTCCCAGGACTCAAACTATATCATTTGGAGAAAACTAATAAACAACAGATCCTCAGATGTTTTGATGGAGAGGCGGCATGGTGTAGAGGAGAGGATGTGTTGGCCCAGAACCCAGCCTCAGGCACTGGTTCACATTCTGTCTCTTCCTGGCTCAGTGCTGATCACTTCACTTTCTCCAAGCTTCAGCTTCTCATTTATTGGAAGGCAATCATAACATTAGTGGGCTGTAAGGAGCCTCTGATGAGATGATGTATGTGGAAGGGTTATATAGAAGTAGAATGATGATGATGATGATGATGATGGTGCTGTGATGATAGTGATACTGATAGCTAAAAATCAAAACAAAACAAACAATCCTAAAAAGCAAGGAGCTAGCATATATTTATTGAATGCCTGAATGCCTACTACAAAAAAGGCATTGTGCTAGGTGTTTTATTTAATACACATATCTTTTGAAAAATTGATGATGCTGGTAATGATTCTACTAATAACAAAGGGTACTATTTTTTAAGTGTTTACCAGGTGCTATCATTTTATACACATTAATGCATGCAATCTTTACATCACATGAAATAAATACTATTAGCATGCCCACATGGCATATGAGGAAATTTAAACACAGAGGTTAAGTAATTTTTCCAAGATCAGGCTGCTAGTAAAAGGAGGAAAACTGAACCAAACTCACTGCCATCAAGTCAATTCTGACTCATAGTGACCCCCATTGGATTTCCAAGAGCATAAATCTTTATGGAAGCAGACCACCCCATCTTTCTTCCATGGAGTGGCTGGTGAGTTCGAATCACTGACCTTTTGGTTAGCAGCCAAATGCCTTAACTACTACACCACTAGAGGTAGGAGGACACAGGATTCAGACACAGGCATTCTGATTCTAGAACAAATGTTTTCTGTAAAGGGTGAAATAGTACATATTTTAGACTTTGGAGGCCATATACTTTCTGTCATGTATTCTTTTCTTTCTCTCTCTCTTTATAATCCTTTATAAATGAAAAAAAAAAATTAGCTTAGGGGTCATACAGAAATAGGCCAAGACCTGGACTTGGTCCATAGATCTATAGTCTCAGACCCTTGTCCAGAAATAATTTCTGTTTTCAGATAAGAAACCTAAAACATGAGAACTTAAGTAAGTTGCCTAAGTTCATTCAGTAAGTGATGAGATCTGGATTCAAATCCAGCTTTTTTATGCTTCCAGGAACTGTATCAAAGCACACTATATTGCTTCCATGCAAGCTATTAAAGTGTAAGGTGTTATCAGTGAGCTAGAGATGTTGTACTTGCCTCAGTCAATGTCTAAAGAAAATATGCTTTTTTCCTCTTGGAATAGACTTGGCAGCAAGACAGCAGGGCTGACAGCCAACCCAATGCCTAGCACAATGCCTGGCACATAGTGAGCACATGAATCTCTTGTGAGTGAAATCATTCTTTCTTCCAGTTGGATTCAGTTACTGCCCAGCATTTCAGCCATTTTCTCAAACTCTTCTGGACCTTGTGTTTGAGTCTATAAATGAAGACAATGACATATTCCTTTGGCTCTTTGGGAGCCTGTAACAATTTATGAGATAATTTCCATAGAACTACTTGGAAGAAAGAAAGACATTATGTGAAGAAATATTTTCTTTATAACAAATCATTATGTTGACAAAATATGGAACTGAGAGGCTGTATAATATGACTTCAAATCAAATATATCACTAAGAAGAGACAAGACCATAAACTTGACTTTATAACTTCATCATAAGTCAATATTGCTGTATCCACCAATATAATATCTCACTTTAAAGCAGGGTTTTTTTAGTTTAGTTTAGTTTTGTTTGTTTTAACTTGAGTTTATGGATGGACTTCAGAAAATGAATGAACTGCTCAGAAATGCATTAAAAGTGTTGTGGATACATCCAGTACATCCAGTTTTTTGAGAGATAGGGTTAGTAGATTTCAAAGGGTTTGATAATCCTCTAATTGCTAGAACTACAGTAAAATTGTTTCAGTATCTGTTATTTACATCTGGTGAGAAAAGAGAGAGAGCAAATTTCCTGATGTGTGCTCATAAGTCTTAGAGTTTCCAGATGCCTTGTCAGTATGATGCTTTGTTATATCTTCAAGATACTCATGTACAGCCCTATAGCAACTCACCAATTATCCACTGGCACAGGCATCTGGGTCTATACACATATAGTAACTATCAAAAATAAAATAAAGTAACATTCCCTAAAATTGGATCTGCATGCCCAGCTGGAGGATTGATCACTAGTACAGGCTGGATGCAGTAATCAGCTATCGGGGAAGCCAGCCAGGGAGATGAGCCACAGTATGCAGAGAAAGAAAGTCTCTTCCATTTTATCCTTAACCCCAAAATAAGGTCCACAGAGACTGCAATAACAAGCCGCAGGCTATTTTGCATCATTAGTACCAGCACAATCCCTGACACATAAAAAACCAAACCAAGCCAGTTGCTGTCAAATAGGTTCTGACTCATGGTGACCCCATGTGTGCCAGAGTAGAACTGTGCTCTATATGGCTTTCAATGGGTCATATTTGGGAAGTAGAACATCACCTTTCTTCTGAGGTGCCTGTGGTGGTTAAGTTTGTGTGTCAACTTGGCTAAGCCTGGTTGAGTGGCTGGGCAGCTGGATGTAGTATTCCCCATGATGAGACTGGTAATTTACTCCATGGCAGAATATACTATGAGCAGCTGAGTAGCTGCCTTAGGGATGTGGTCTGCTTTCCGTATTAACAAACCACTTTGGGAATGGTCTCTAGCTTATAGCATGCTAGAACCCTGCATGTAGCCGTGTCATTGTTCAGCAGCCTGCTATGCTCTACCGAACTTGGGACTTTCAATGGACTTGAATGAATGACCTGCTACGTGGTTTGGTAACATCAGGACTGTGCCATTTTATTTGTCGACCTTGGGCTTGTCAGCCTCAGCAGCCAGTAGCTTCCTGAGTGAAGAGATGCCTCTAGCTTCAGTGGGCCAGGAACAAGAGGCAGAACTGAAGCCCAAAGTCGAAGGGCTTTCACCCAGCACCTAGAGCCTGGCACTTTGAATTCGGACTTAAGGCCTCCAGACTGTAAGATAATAAACATATTTTTCTTCAAGCCATATCATTTGTTGCATACTCCTGTCAGAGCAGTACTAGAGAACCAAAACAGTGCCTCTAGGTGGACTTGAACCACAAACTTTTCAGTTAGCAGCTGAGCACATTCACAATTTGCACCACCCAGGGACTCTTCCTGACACATAATAACTAAAACTAACTCACTGGAGTTGACTCGGATCTGACTCATAGCGACCCCTCCTTGAGTTTCTGAGGCGGTATCACTACAGAAGTAAATTGCCCAATCTTCTTTCCAAGGAGTGGCTGGGGGTTTTGAACCACCAGGCTGCTGGTTAGCAGTTAAATGCCTTAGGCACTATGCCACCAGGGCTCCTGACACACAGTGAATGTTTAATAAAAGTTTGTTTGAATGAAGATCAGGATGGTGATGAAATCAATCATAATTATTCCTTACTTTCCTGATTTGTTTAACAAGGACGTTTCATGCCCATCATCACTTGAGATATTCTATCTCTATGAAATCTTGGAGCTTTGTCAATTACAGGATAGTTTTTACTTTGTGCTGTTTATTGCTGTTGTTGGTGGTGATAGTGGTGGTTTTATGTTGAGATAGCTAGTTGGTATGTTTCTCTTTTGTGGGTGGGTCTGAGAGCATACATTGAGGTGATGATTGTTGCCCCCAGGTCCTACAGTAAATGGATTAAACAAATCAGAATGGGCAGGGTTAGGCTTCATGGATAAGGCTGTCAGTGAAATAAGCCTTGATTTTCATTGGTTAATGGTGGGGAAAAGGCATGGTTAGTGGTTTGCACCAGGGCAGGGGTGAGATATATATAGAGCTGATGGCTGAAAAAGGAAGTTGGACTTGGCTCACTATTATTAATCCTAGCCTGAGTTGGGCACTGCCATAGGTGTGGACAACCTACCAGCAAGCAACTATGAACTACTGAAAGTTTTTGAGTAGAGGACTTGAATATGTAAAATTTTAGGGAGTGTTACTTTATTTTTTCTCTTTGTTAGTTATCATTGTTGTGTGTGTCTATGTATGCTTTTAAATATAAATTAACCTGACTGTGTGGATATAATGTAAACAAAAGAGCTAGAAGGTGGTGGCAATTACCTTATATGAGGTGATAAGGACCTAGCTCTGAGAGGTGGCAGTGAAACTGGAGAGAAAAGACCAGATAAAAATCTTTTCAATGGAAGGAAACTTGTAGAGTAAATAAATGTAAGAGGCATAAAAGTTACAAAAATCAGAGATTACTTCTTGCCTGGAGTACTGAGCTAACAATAATAATAGTAATGCTTTGTATTTGTTGCCCAGATCTATACATTTTTGCCCAGCTTTCTAGTTTCTGTGACCATATCTTTTCCTACCTATTAACATGGAAGCCATCAAAAAGTCAATGAACAAAGTTTATCAGTGTATCTCTCCTCTAGCAGCACAAAAACATCTGTCAAGTGAATGACTAAAACAACTCATTTAGTGTCAATGATGTAGGCTGCAAGATCTGTTTCATGAAAAATTCAAAAGCCAGAGGGGTAAGCACTAAACCAAACAAAATTAATCATAGCCATCAAGTCAATTCCAATTCATGAAGACCCCACGTATTAGAGTAGAACTGCTCCATCTCTAGTAGCATAATGCCTAAGGCACTTGACTGCTAACCAGAAGGCTGGTGGTTCAAACTCACAAGCCACTCCTCAGAAGGAAGTTTGGGCAATCTACTTCTGTAGTGATACCACCTCGGAGACCCAAGGAGTGGTCACTATGAGTTGGGGCTGACTCAATGGCACATAACAACAACATCAGATCCATAGGGTATTCTTGGCTGTAATCTTTACAGAAGCAGGTCACCAGGCCTTGCTTCTGCAACCTTTATGTTATGAGCTGAGAGTAAACAGTTTATACCACCCAGGGATGAGTGGTAAGCAGCGTGACAAAATTCACTCAGCTGGTGAATCCAAGGTGGAGAGAGAATCTGTTTTTCCCATCATACAGGCTACCACACTGAAGCCAGCAACTACAATAGGGAAGTCTGAATAGCAAAGAAATGCTAGGGAATTGGAAAATAAATAGCAGTTTCTCTCCAGTAATAGGGTCTCCTATTACATGAGATAGAATTCTGGAATGATGTTCACCTCTTAATTTTATAAGTTCAAAGTTTCCAGAAGGCTCTATGCTCAGGAGAGGAGATACAGTAATAAGGATGACCTCCGTGAGGTGATTATTTCCTGGTTCTTCCACTGACTCAAATCTGCTTGGCCAACTTCCCACTCTGCCCCATTGGGACAAGAGATGCTACCAGAAATGGTGCCTGGGTTCTGCCAACCGGAAGCTTTCCACTTGAAATGATAAAACCTTGGTCTGAGTTCTGCTTCACAAAGCCTTAGTAACTGATGACTCACAGTCCTGGGGATGATAAAGAGGGATTGCTATAAGGCTTTGTAGAACAAATGTGGGGTGGAGGGGGGTGGTCTATGTTCTGGCCAAGAATTTCATCATTAGTCTGTGGCATATGGGTCCCATTTGGACACACTTGACAAGAAGACCATATACTAATGATCACCATGCTAATTCAGGAGAGCAAGGCTAGAATGAAATGGTGTAAACTGCTGATGGCATTCAATATTTAGAGAGACTCAATTGAAATTAAACTATCTGATCTCAACCAAGTTGTTTCAAATACAGATAATATCTGCTCTTTCATCCAAGGTTCTGGAGCAATTTTATATAGCCTTTTACCCATAAAATGGATATTATTATATACAACAACAATAATAAGTAAATTACCAATTATCTGCCTAGCAGTGTTCCATTTTATTTAAATCCAAACTTAATGAGTTAGGTAGCATTACCATATCTATTTTACCAGTGAAGAAACAAAGACTCAGAGAAGTAAAGCAACTTGTCTACAGAAACACAGCTGGCAAGTTTGAGGATTAAATGTTATAAGATATGAAAAATGTCCAGATAGTTGTTGTTGTTGTTGTTGTTAAGTGCCATGGAGTCGTTTCCGACTCATAGCGACCCCATGCACTGCAGAACGAAACACTGCCCGATCCCGCGCCAGCCCCACAATCCCTGCTGTACTTGAGCCCATCATCGCAGCCACCGTATCAATCCATCTCCTTGAAGGCCTCCCCCTCTTTCGTCGACCCTCCACCCTACCAAGCATGACATCCTTC
>NW_006921697.1:2310513-2314923 GCF_000298275.1 Orycteropus afer afer
GTAATCCATACTGCAGACTGTATTCTTCAACCTTCATCAGTAGGTGCCTTAAGTCATCCTCACTTTCAGCAAGCAAAGTTGTATCATCTGCATATCTCACAAATATGCAGTCCAGATAGTACTACCATATATTAGATGCTCAGTAAATATGCATCATTTTATTCTCTTAGAAGATGAGGTTTGATTATTGTTTATGAGACTCATGAATTAGAAAAGATTAACAGAGATATGGATCAAGAGCCCCATATCAAGAAAATAATAGTAATAAAAAAAAGTAATCCAATGACAACTCCACTTCCTACCCAAGCTCTGTATGTATTTCCTTCTTCTCTGATTCCACAGACACATCTTTTACCATCTGCATCTTGCCCTGAATAGTCTTCTTAACCTCATTGTTGTTGAGTTGATTCTGACTTATAGTGACCCCTTCGGACAGTAGAGAACTTCCCTATAGAGTTTCCAAGGCTGTAAATCTTTACAGAAGTGGACTGCCACATTTTTCTTCCAAGGAGCATCTGGTGGGTTCAAACCACCGACTTTTCAGTTAGCAACCAAGCACTTAACCACTGTGCCACCAGGTATCCTTGAATAGTCTTCTTAGCCTGCCCCTTTCCAGATTGGACAACTGGCAGAGAAAAAAAATCACTGCCTGCCACTTCTACTGTTTCCCCACCCAGATTTCTCAACACTCTTTCCCTATGACTGTACATGCTGGTGCTAAATTTCAAATGTCATGAAATCTAGAGTAATAATAGTAACAGCTACACTTCAGTGAGAGTTTAATGTATGCCAAGGACCATGCTCCACTGTGTATGTGCTTTAACCCCCTAAGCTGCACAACAACAGTCTAGGGAATGTGTTCTTCTTCTTCTTATTATTATTCTTTTGCAAAGAAGAAACTAAGGCTGAAAGAATTAAGCCATTTGTCTGAAATCCCACAATCAATAACTAGTGGAGCCTGCATAAAAACCTATCTCTGTCTGATGCCAAAGCACAAGGTCTTAACCACAAAAGTTTCTCAATTTAGTAAGTAGATGGCAAAACTGAAGCCAGAGAGGGGTAGATATTTGCCCAAGGTCATACAAGTCAGTAAGGATGCTGGGGGAAAAGTGGGCATTTTCTGAAATCTTTTGTACATACTCTATTATAACCTTGCCTGAACAACTCTTCCTGTGTCCATTCCACGCCCTTGGTCTGGTCCAACCTTCTATCACTCCCTGCTCTGTGCTGTGTCAATAAATGCCATTATTGGATAAATGGTGTCCAATAAGGAGCTCTGATGGCTCAGTGGTTAAAGCATGTGGCTACTAACCAAAAGGCCAGTGGTTTGAATCCACCAGCTGCTCCTTGGGAGAAAGGTGAGGCAGTCTTTTTCTTTAAAAATTTACAGCCTTGGAAACCCAATGGAGCAGCTCTACTCTGTCCTGTAGGGTCACTATGAGTTGGAATCAACTTGGCAGTGGGTTTGGTTTTGTGGACTGGGTGTCCAATATTCTTTAAGATTATACAATGTCAAATAAATCACAAAGCTTCAGTCTGGTTCATTATTTTGCATTCTATAAATATAAAACTTTAAGCTTAAGTTCTTTTCCACAAACATGCACCAAAAAAAAAAAAGAAAGAAAGAAAAAACTTGCCATAAACCAGAGAACTAACAGTATATTAAAACTTTAATCCTTTAGCTTCTTGCAAGAAATATGATAAACATCTTGATTATATTCCAAACGTCACAGAAAGATTTTCCTCTTATCAGAAGGTTGCAGCTTTTGGAGTTGGTGAAGTATTAAACTGCAGAGCAGCAGTGCAATCTGAGGCTGGAAGAGCTAGGTGGGATGGCGCAGTGCAGATGCCATAAACAATGAAAGATTCCAAATTCTTCCAAAACAGTACGCTCAATTAATTTATTGGACAGCTTTATTGCACAGGAATGTACCCTGGTCATTAAAAAAAAAAAAAGGTGATATGTTTGACCCTAGAGCCCAAGATGTTAACCACAGAAAGTTTCTCAACAGATGGTAAAACTGAAGCCAGAGTAGGGTAGGGATTTGCCCAAGGTCATACAGCAAGGTAGCAAGAATGCTAGGGAAAAAGTGGGCATTTTCTCCATTTAAATCCATGAAGACTCACTGTATAGATGCATCTTTACTTATTTACACACAGCCAACACTGCATCAAGAAAGAAGGGAGGCAAAAGGTAAAATATGTATAAGAAGAGAATCTCTTTCAAAGATGGTTTGCGCTGCTCAAGAGAATAGGCTTCAGGTGAGCCAAGCAAATATGTGGGGAGAAAGATTAGGCTTGGCAGGCATGAGTTCCTCTTTTAGCTGTGGTTAGCCTTGGCAAATACCAGGCTAACTTCTCAGTTAGCTCTGTTTTCTCAACCATACAATGGGAGAGTATACATACTCACCTTATAGGGTTAAATGGGGAAACCCATGTGTTAAAGATTGGATTGTATTCCCCAAAATATGTGTTGTAAACTCTAACCCCTATGTTGTTGTTGTTTTGCCATCGAGTCGGCCCCGAATCATAGCGACCCCTCCTTGGGTTTCCAAGGCAGTATCACTACGGAAGTAGGATTGCCCAACCTTCCTTCCGAGGAGTGGCTGGTGGGTTTGAACCGCCAGCCTTCTGGTGAGTAGTCAAGTGCCTTAGGCACTATGCTACCAGAGCTCCTTCTAACCCCTATACCTGTGGTTATAATCAAAGTGGGAATAGGTTTTGTTTGTTTTGATAATGAGGCAGTATTCTGTAGAGTGTGTCTTGAGTCAGTCTCTTGAGATATAAAAAGCAGATTAGGCATAGAGAAGCAAGCGGACTAGGAAGAGAGAGACACCAAGCCACGTGAAGATTTCCCAGAAGCAAAAGTGTAAAAGAGATGAGAATCTTCTTCCAGAGCCAACTGAGAGAGAAAGCCTTCCTCTAGAGCAGGGGCCTTGAATTTGGACTTCTACCCTCCTGAACTGTGAGAAAATACATGCTTGTTTGTTAAAACCACCCTTTTGTGGTATTTCTGTTATAGCAGCACTAGATAACTAAGACATCATGGACAGTGCTTCCCACAAAGCCTGGCACATAGTAATGGATGAAGGGTATCTAATGCTACTGAATTATTATCACTTTTTACTTAGAGCTCTGATACTATCTTCAATCACTTTCCTCACATTAACTCAGCTCCAGCCTCATGTGTCAAGCTTATTTCTGCTTTAATCTTGACATCTGTTCCCTTTGTCAGAAATGATACCCCCAAATCAGTGCATGACTAACTCCTCATCATTCTTGTCCTAGGTCACAGGGCTCTCCTTCTCATTCAGGCTTTCCATGATTAGCCTAGATAACAGTATGTGTCCCTGCCCCATCTCTATTTTTTGTATGCTTACAGTGATCCCAACCAGAGTGTATACTCCATAAGAGCAGAAACCTTGTCAGTCTTGTTTATATATGCACCTCTGGCAATAAGCCTGTCACATAGTAGGTGTTCAAAAATACTTATTTCTTTGAGCATTGTAGTGCTATTGAGAGAATTAAGCTATAAATAGATTTTAAAAAATAAACAGAAGCTACCTAGCACATGAAAATTAAACCAAGCTAGTTGCCATTGAGTTGACTCAACTCATGGTGACCCTATGAGTGTCAGAGTAGAACTGTACTCCACAGCATTTTCAATGGCTGAATTTCCAGAAGTAGATTGCCAGGCTTTTCTTCAGAGTTACCTCAGAGTGGACTTCATCTAACATTCTTTTGGCTAGCAGCTGAGTATTTTAACCTTTTGCACCACCGAGGGCAACAACATGTTGTGGTTATTGTTAAGTGCCATTGAGTTGGTTTTGACTCATAATGACCCAAAGAACATACAACAGAACAAAACAATGCCTGGTCCTGTGCCATCCTCACAATTGTTGCTAGGCTTGAGCCCATTGTTGCAGCTACTGTGTCAATCCCTCTCGTGGAGGTCTTCTTCTTTTTCGTGACCCACTACTTTACCAAGAATATGTCTTTCTGCAGGGACTGGTTCCCCCGATAACGTGTCCAAAGTACATGCGACATATACTCAAACTCAAGCCCATTGTTGTTGAATCAATTCCTACCCATAGAGACCTATAGGACAGAGTAGAACTGCCTCCATAAGGTTTCTAAGGTAGTGAATCTTTATGGAAGCAGATTGCCTCATCTTTCTCCTACAGAATGGCTAGTGGGTCCAAACTGCCAAACTTTTGGTTAGCAGTTGAGTGCTTAACCACTTGCCCCAACAAGGTTCCTTCCAAGACGTACATACCAAACCAAACCAAACTCACTCCTGGCAAGTTGGATCCGACTCATAGTGACCCCTCCTTGGCTTTCCGAGGCAGTATCACTACGGAAGTAGGATTGCCCAACCTTCCTTCTGAGGAGTGGCTGGTGGGTTTGAAC
>NW_006921697.1:2315023-2360746 GCF_000298275.1 Orycteropus afer afer
AGTATCACTACGGAAGTAGGATTGCCCAACCTTCCTTCTGAGGAGTGGCTGGTGGGTTTGAACCACCAGCCTCCTGGTTAGCAGTCAAGTGCCTCAGGCACTATGCTACCAAATCTGTACATAGTAAGCATTAAATCAATGCTAGTCCCTCCCCTTGGTTGAGTCTGGAGATTGGCTACTATGAAGTGAAGAAAGGCAATTTGGAAAGAAATCAAAGAAGCAGGTAGTCTCCCAAGGCAAAATTAGTCCTGAGAAATACTTTTGTGGGAGGTCTTGTAGGTCTACTACTCTGTCTGAACACAGCAGATGTTTCACAGAGGGTGAAAGCTCAGATGTTCATTCTAAGATGGAAGTTTCAGCAGATAGGATATTTTCTGTATAAAGAAAGAGGATTTGTAAGTAAAAGTGGGAGATGTGATTCTGAAGAAAGAATTCTCACCTGGAGAAATAGCCCAAAGGAGAACTATGGATACCACTTTGAAAAATTAAGGTGTGTAGAAGGAGCACAAGGACCATCACAGACCTTTAGAAGGAATTTCCTGGTGCAGCTGCTTACTTTTATGTTCCCAAGAAGGTTCTTCAAGGGCTTGGATTGTAATTATCTGAGATGGGGGATCCAGACCTACCTACTTCTCATGCTGCTCTCAGCCTTTATATGTGATGGGGTGCCAAGTAAATATATGCTTGAAGAAAGGATTCTGCTTTGACAGCCTAAGTCCTGTCCAACCTCTGCATTGTATATGTGTGAAGGTGGAAGCCCCAAGACTTAAATAGAAGAGCAGAGACCAGTATCCTGCCTCTTGATTGGTGCATAAGGATCGTTTCACTGCCCCCCATTCAAAAGAGACAGGATCTAGATTTCATTAACAGTTACTTATGGGCCTATTATCCCAGGGGCTTCAGGTCAAGGAAGCTAGTGTCCATGCTCCAGAGTGGTCCATGACACCAAAGCAGGTTTCAATAAGGAGACACATGCTTAATAATCTCAGTCCAAGACCCTTGGTGTATAGCTGGCACACTGCCTTGAATGTATCCCATAGTTTGTGCCCTGAGAGTGGCTGGACTTGGTCCCCATCCTCTGTCTTTGGGGTAATCATATCAGCAAGATATGTCCTAATGCTTGAGGTACTGATGAGGGTATGGTAGAATTACATTATTCAGGGACCCTGGCCTTCTGGTTTTATCTTGAGGAGAACCTGATACTAAATCCACTGCCATTGAGTCAATTTCAACTCATAGTGACCTTGGAGGACAAAGTAGAACTTCCCCATAGGGTTTCCAAAGTTGTAAATCTTTATGGAAAATTCTTCATCTTTCTCCCATAGAACAACCAGTAGGCTTCAACTGCCAACATTTTGGTTCGCAGCCAAATGCCTTAACCACTGCACCACCAGAGTTGTTAACCTGATACTGGAGACAGAAAATTTTCCAGCTTCATACAACCCTTCTGAGGGATGGGTTGGACTATTGGAGGTAATGGAGAATCATCAAAGAATCAAAGCATGTGTACTGACTTTGGCATTTTATTGAGTATTCAAAATTAAATTACTAGTTTTAGAACTTAAGATTTCCCTCAATATATAATTTATATAAACATGTTCAGAGAGTACATATGTGTAACCTATCAATGTTTATCAATAAATAGAATTTATCAGTATGAAAACAACTCTATATAAGTTCCTTTTTTTTCCAATAATATATTCCTGGAGACTGCATCAAAATGTAGACCATCACAAACTCAAGGGTGCATTCCATAGAAATAAAGTTAGAATTGAGGATCCTATCACCTTCAAAACTTCAACTTCAAATAGAGCATAGTATAACTAACCATGTCACAGAAACAAAGATACAGCCACAATTAAGTTGTATAATCCTTTGAAATGATAAAATTTTGTTCCATGTTCCATATAATGACCACAAATAAACTGTATATGTCAATTACACAAGGAGAATCAGTGTATAGTAAACTGTATAAGTGGCTCCATTTGTAATTCTATTTTATTAGACAAGTAAACTAAAATTAAGATGTGAGCTAAAATAAGAGTAAACCATAATTACCAATCACTTTTATAAACTATCAGATTAGGAAAAACTCTCAGAAGACATTTGGTTCTTTATTTTAGCAGTCTCCTTATGTAACATTCTTGTGAATTGATCATTCATAGTCTAGTCAGTGTTCGAATTTTTGTTTTCCATAAAATACATATATGCATTGGATTCACAGGGCAGGGGATGATTTCCATGGCTCAGATTCTTTTTTTCTCCAAATAAATTTTTTCATAGCAAATAGATATTTGAATTTATTCTATGTGACTGTGACATTACATGAAAAGTTAGGTTCTTTCTTACCAGAATTAACTTATAGTCACCTATCTTTCCTCACCCTCCCCTTTTCTTAAAGAATATCAGAACCCTTTTCAATTAGAGTTTTCATGATGTACAAGTTTGCAATGCTGATGTGTATTGGGAAACCTGGTACTGTTTTTCAACATTAAAACCTCATTAAATTTTCAATCCTTGAGAGCTCTGGAGAGATTATACAAGCATCCAAAGCAATAATAAACATACAGAATGGCATTTTATGATTTACAGAACATTTTCACAAAAATTAATTTATCTGCATATCAGCTTTTAAAAATAGGCAGGAGAGATTCTCTGTGGGATTAGAGAGGTTCAACAATTTGAACACAATTGAGTTGTGTATGTGAGGCTTCTCTGCTATATACTCCTTGCCAACGTGCACATGGTGGGGAGGGTGTAGGAGCAACTTTAGCAGAGTGGGACTCAGAGCCATGGGACTCAGAACTTGCTGCTACCTCCTTTATATTAGAAAATGACTATTTTCAAAATGGTAATTTTCTCCTAAGTCTTGAGCCTAATAATGAGAGGGGAATAGGGACTTGAAAAAGCAAAGGGGATTGGTCCAGCCATAGATTCAGGGTGCAAGGTAAAACTCAAATAAGTGTCCTTCATATTTGACCAGAATAGATCCCCAGTTGAATTTGCTCCACTGATGAGTGAGAGTCCCAGCCTATACAAAGAACATTTCAGGAATGGAGAGAATTCTCAACATACGGGAGTTTTAAATGACATTTCTCTTTTAGATGCTCTTTTTCCTTCTCTAAAGCATGACTTTCTTTCTCTCCAACAAAATTAAGCTTTCAAATGACAGAGAATACATTTTGGCATTTGGATGGTTTGGACAATCTTCTCTTGCCATCCAGAGTCTCTTTCCTGTCCAGTTTAATTCCAGAACTAAAGTAAACATCAACAGAAATGATAACTGACACTTCTTAAGCAGCTAGGGCAGAGGGAAGGTGAAGTCTTGAGATGCTATCAAATCACAGCCAAGATCAAAATTAAAACCTCAAACAGCTCAGGGAAGTGGCAGCATCTACTTCCCAGGGACTTTTACTCTGGGGAAGTTGGCAAGAGCTAGGGAGTCAGCTTTGAATGAAATATATCCAGGATAATCAGAAGGGTAAAGCTGGCAAGGTCAGGGGTTTAGAAGGTCCACAAGAGGAGTGCAGTTCCTTTGAAATAAAACCAAAAGGCATGCAGGCTAAGGGCTTTTGAGGTAGCTGATGGTTGTACCAGTATCCTGTTGTCCTAGAAATGGAAAGAGACCTTTGAGATCACCTACTTCAAATGTCAGTCAACACGTGTAAATGGAAGGATGATCATCAAAATCTCAGGGTATATGAGGAACAGAGCCAGGGTTGGAATTCAGGTTCTCCAACTTCAAGCCAAACATTCTTTTCCTCCTCCCAGCATTGCTTGGTCCTGACCTGAAGGACTGCAGGACAATTCACTGCAGTATGGAGTTTTCTCCTTTGAGATCAAAAGGCTGGATACAAGGGTTTTAAATGGGATCCATGGGCTTTATCACACATTCAAGGGAAAGATTCAAAAGTCTTCTAATACACATCTATGATGCAGCCAGCCCTGCCCAAGGCTCTCTGGGTAAAGATGCCACATTCTAATCCAAGAGGAAAGGAAGCATCTGCGAGCAGACAGGCCTGTGACCATGGACCACAGCACTGGGGGGAAGCTGTCTGTCTCTGCTTCCCTCCAGGGTTGCTGCAGAGACCTTTTTCCTCCAACAGAACTTTGTCCTTGTTTCTTCCATGGTAAATAAATGGAAAATGTCCTGAAGAGAAAGACTGAAACTGGACATAGGAAGAGTAAGTGGACATCTGTGGCTGACACAAGGGCTGACCAAGAGGACACACTTTTAGACTGACATGGGAAGGAAAGGGTATTAGTGTCAGGCACAGAACAGGACTAAGATGAGACAGTCAGAAGTTTGAACATGGTTGTGATGCATGTTACCAAGCAAGAAATGTGTGCTTTGGACACAATTCTGACCAAGATAGGCACAAGGAGGATGTACTTTGACAGTGCCTTTGAGCTGAAACATCAAAGAAGGTGCAGTTGGAAACATCTATAACTGAGATAGGATACAGTGAACCATCATGTTTGGAACATGAATGACACAGAGCAGGCACAGTAACGGGAACATGTCAAGGACTCCAAGAAAGTGTGAGGCAAGGGCAGAGACTCCAGGAAGAAAGGGTGACAGGAAATTAAGATATCCCTTTGTGGAAGATCTCTAGAGGAGAATTTCAGTGAACAAGGAGCCCTTCCTGTGCCCTGACTCCCTTGAACACCACTTGCCGGAATCCCGGACGAACAGCTCTTTGTGCATGGGGCGCCTGCACTGACAGAACTCCCAGGTGATGAAAATACCAGGTACGGTCATGCGCAAGCAGCAGCTTAGGACCTGGCCCTCTCTTGGAGGCATAGCTGTCTTCTGAGTCATTGCACCTGGGGCCTAAGTGTCACTGGGCTGAGCAGCCACCAAAGGAGAAGTTGCTGGGGTGTGGCACTGACTCTCCCATTGGCCACCATACTCCACTGCATCCCTGGAGAGGGGAGAAGATCACAGAAGCTCAGAGTTGGAATGGACATCACAGATCATCTTTTCAAAAACCCACCCAGCACAGGAAACCCCCTGACACCGCACAGATAGGTGGTTGTTTAGTCTGGACTTAGGAATCTCTGGGAACAAGTCAGGCCACCTTATTTTGGAGCAGCTTTAGTTATTTTAAATAGCTTCTTAATATTCTGCCCAAATATGCCTTCTTTCAACTTCAACTTCAACTTCTCCCTATGGAATTATTGAGGCTGCCACTCCATTCTACTCATTCTATCCTACAAGTTTTCTCTTCTCCAGATTACATATCCCCATTTTCTTTTTATAGATCATTATATATATTATGGTTTCTAGACTGTTCTCCATAATGGACAGTAGCCTCTGAACACACCATATTATCATGCTCTCTCCTGAAGGAGGGTACTAGGAAAGAATACTAATTGTAGTAAACCTGACTTGTATCATGCACTTTTCATCTTCGAGGTTGGATATGAATGTTGTGAAAAGTAAGTTAATTTCTGACAATGATAATATACTATTGGCTTATACTGACCTTGTTGTCAACTCAAAATATTTCATCTTTTTGAGACAAATAGCTGTCAATTCTTGTGGTTCTTTATAATACCGGTACAGTTTATGTATTTTTATTTATTTTACTTATGTGTTTGGTTGAGTCAAAATCTAGGATATTACATTTGTCCCAGTTAAATTTCATTTTATTGGACTGGGATCATTCCAATCAGTTCAGATCATTTAAAATCATAACCAATTCAACATTCAAGGTATGTTTATTTAGCATCTGTTGGTATTTCTAGGTGCCATTGAGTCAAATTTTGACTAATAGAGACTCCACGTAACAGAGTAGAACTGCCCCATAGGATTTTTTCAGCAGTAATCTTCATGGGAGCAGATTTCCAGGTCTTTTTCTCCCATGGAGCCACTGAGTGAGCTTGCATTGCCTACTTTTCAGTTAGTAGATAAGTGCTTAACAATTGCACCACTAAACCAAGTGAGTTCTGCCTCATAATGACCCCTCCTTGGGTTTCCAAGGTGGTGTCTCTACAGAACTAGATTGCCCAGTCTTCCTTCTGAGGAGTGACTGCTAGGTTTGACCACCAGCCTTCTGGTTAGCAGTCAAATGCCTTAGGCACTATGCCACCCAAGCTCCCATTGCAACACTAGTACTCCTTATTTAGCATCTACAGATTATCTGATTTCCTTGGTACTTGTAAGATTCCGTCTAGTTCAGTTTAGAATCATCTTTCTTTTATGTATTCAGCCAAGGACAGGGCTTCAGCAGGTCAGGACTGACCAGATAATTATGGAGCACCACCACAGACTTCCTTCCCATCACATAGGTGACACTCAGCTGCTTCACCTGCTGAGACACTGGCTGCTTCACTTGATGAGGTCTACAATCCCGTGAAAGGCTTTGGGCAGTACTTTGCTGAAGGGTGTCTGTCAGTAAATCTGTATTTTCATTATTATTTTTTTAACGAAATATCACTGACACTTGCTCACAGATTATTTGTGTAAGAAGTGTCTTTGAATTTTGATCAGGTTTATTTCAACTATGAGTAAATAATTTCTGTAGTCAGCTTCAGTCTTTCTTTAAAAGTAGGATATTTACTGGTCTTCAGGCTTCCAGCATTTCTCTAGTGCTCAAAGAGCACCAGTCAGTGGTCTTATCAACTATTGGCTTCAAGCCTCTGAGATTTGAAATTATTTAAAGTAGTTAAGTGTTTTCTATCAATCTAGGACTTTCTCCCTATAATGTTCTCTTTTGTCAAGTTGGAAGACTATTCTAATTGCTGCAAAATGTGCAAGATTTCTTTGGTAAATAATGAGATGTAACTATTTTTGGGTTCACTACTTGCTCTGAGCATAGCTTTTGACTGATCCTTGGTTTTACGTGACTTCTTCCAGATTTTACACATGCCCTTTTGAAGTGTAATCTCCCTAGAAAACTCAAGATGTGGTTTCACTTATTTATGTGCCTTCCTATGTGTTTACCTGTCTTACTTGTCGAATATATTTATGAAAGAATTAAAAATATGAAGAAATGAAGGAAAAAAAGAAGGAATAATTTCTCATTCCTCATTGGTCAAACTTCCTTTGTGTCATACCTGTTTTTATCACCATTACAGCAACAATAAAAACAAACAAGCCTAAACAAAACTTAGGCTCTGGTGGTGCAGTGTCTAAGGCATTTGACTGCTAAACAGAAGGCTGGTGGTTCAAACCCACCAGCCACTCCTTGGAAGGAAGGTTGTGCAATCTACTTCCATAGTGATATTGCCTCAGAAACCCAAGGAGTGGTCACGATTAGTTGGATCCAACTCCATGGCAGTGCATTGCATTGTGTTATGCTGGGCCCCAGATAGATAGGCAGGGGCGCATCTCGGGGCTTTTAGGGCAGCTTTATTCAAGGCTGAGCCCTGGATAGGTAGGCAGTCATGTGGCTCAGGTCTTCTGGGGTGGCTTTATTTGAGGCTGGGCCCCAGATAGGTGGGGAAGTGAGCAGAGTGGTTACGAACAACTAACAGAGACAAACTTGTCTGTTAATTTGTCATATTGTGGTGGCTTGCATGTTGCTGTGAGGCTGGAGGCTATGCCACAGGTGTTGCAAAATGCCAGCAGGGTTACTCTTGGTGGATAGGTTTCAGTGGAACTTCCAGACTAAGATAGACTCAGAAGAAGGAAGAGGTCATCCACTTCTCAAAGAATTGGCCAGTGAAAACCTTATGAATAGCAGTGAAACAAGGTCTGATATATTACTGGAAAACTTTATGAATAGCCCTGAAACATTATCTGATATAGTGTTGGAAGATGAGTCCATCAGGCCAGAAGGCACCCAAAATATGACTGGAACACAGCTGACTCCTCAGAGTACAAATGACCTTAATGATATAGATGGAATAAAGCTTTTGGGACCTCCACTGGCTGATGTGGCATGACTCAAAATGAGCAGAAACAGCTGCAAACATCAATTAATAATCAGAACATGGAATGTATGAAGTATGAATCTAGGTGTGATAGCTGGAGCTGTGTCAGCTTGACTGGACCATAATTCTGTGTGGTTTAAGCAGTTGTGATGTGGGTTATTCCCTTGATGGGATCAGAAATATATGTTTTGAGCAGCCAATCCATTGAAAGGGAGTTTCCCTAGGAGTGTGGCCTGCTTCCAATATATTTGTGGACATCCTGGGAAAAGAGACATTCTTCTGTGTATCGGGATCATATTGTGCTGCCTACAGCTGTCTGTGAGCAAACAATCCACCATTCGGCCTGGAGATCTTGGATTTGTCATTCATTGGAGTCAACAGCCAGTATACTGCCTGCCAACCTTGAGCTTGTCAGCCCTTGTAGCTGCATGAGTCAGGAAAAGCCTCCAGCTTGACGTTTGATCCAAGAACTTGGGACTTGCCAGCTTCTGTAAATGTGTGAGCCATTTTCCTGAGATAAATTTCTTTTTCTCTCTCTCTCTCTATAAGCTTTACTGATTTCGCTTCTCTAGAGAACCCAGCCTAACACACTAGGAAAACTGGAAGTTGTCAAAAATGAAATGGAATGCATAAAGATTGATATCACAGGCATTAGTGAGTTGAAATAGACTGGTTTGGGCCATTTTGAATCAGGCAACCATATGATTTACTATCCTGGGAATGACAAATTGAAGCGGAATGGTGTGGAATTCATTGTCACAAAGACTGTTTCAAGATCTGTCCTGAAGTACAATGCCATTAGTGATAGGATAATATCCATACACCTATAAGGAAGGTCAGTTACTACTACTAATATTCAAAACTATGCACCAACCACCAAAGCCAAAGGATGGGGAAATTGAAGATTTCTACCAATTTCTGCAGTCTGAAATTGAACATGCAATCAAGATGTGTTGATTATCACTGGTGATAGGAATGTAAAAGTTGGAAATGAAGAGTCACTGGAAGTTGGAAAATATGGCCTTAGAGATACAAATAATGTTGGAGATTTCATGATAAAATTTTACAGGACTAATGACTTATTCATTGCAAATACCTTTTTTCAACCATGTAAATGATGGCTACACACATGGACTTTGCTGGATGGAATGCACAGGAATCAGATTGACTACATCTATGGCAAGACACAATGAAGAAATTCAGTATCTTCAGCCAAAACAAGGTCAGGAGCTGATTGTGGAACAGACCATCAACTGCTATATGCAAGTTCAACTTGAAGTTGAAGACAATTAAAACAAGTCCATGAGAGCCAAAATATGACCTTGATAATATCTGTCCTGAATCTAGAAATCATCTAAAGAATAGATTTGATGCATTGAACACCAAGGACTGAGAAAACCAGAGGCATTGTGGGATGACATCAAGAACATCATCCATGAAGAAAGCAAGAGGTCATTAAAGGGACAAGAAAGGAAGAAAAAACCAAAATGGATGTCAGAAGAGACTTGGAAGCTTGCCCTTGAGCAGAAAGTAGCTAAAGCAAATGGAAGAAATGAGAAGATAAAAGAGCTGAACAGAAGATTTCAAAGAGCAGCTCGAGAAGACAAAGTCAATTATTATAATGAAATGTGCTGAGACCTAGAGTTAGAAAATCAAAAGGGAAGAACACACTCAGCATTTCTCAAGCTGAAAGAACTGAAGAAAAAAATTAAGCCTTGACTTGCAATATTGAAAGATTCTATGGGCAAAATTTTGAATGATGTAGGAAGCATCAAAAGAAGATTGAAGGAATACACAGGTCTATGTCTATGTTCATCCATTTCAGGAGATGGCATATGATCAAGAACAAATGATATTGAAGGAATAAGTTGAGGATGCACTGAAGAACTTGGTGAAGAACAAGGCTCCAGGAATTGATGGAACACTCACCGAGATGTTTCAACAAATGGATGCCATGCTGAAGGCACTCACTTGGCTATGCCAAGAGATTTGAAAGAAAGCTATGTGGCCAACTGACTGGAAAATAATTGATATTTGTACCCATTCCAAAGAAAGGTGATTCCACAGAATGTGGAAAATATTGAACTATATCATTAATATCACACACAAGTAAAATCTTACTGAAGATAATTCAGAAACAGTTGCAGCAGTATATTGACAGAGAGCTTCCAGAAATGCAAGCTGGATTCAGAAGATGATGTTGAACGAGGGTTATCATTGTTGATGTCAGATGGCTCTTAGCTGAAAGCAAAGAATACCAGAAATTTGTTTACTTATGTTCTATTGACTATGCAGAAGTATTTGATTGTGTGGATCATAACAAATTACGGATAGCATTAACAAGAACGGAATTCCAGAATATTTGATTGTATTCATGAGGAACCTGTACATAGATCAGGAGGCTGTCATTTGAATAGAACAAGGGGATACTGCATGGTTTAAAATCAGAAAGGGAGTGCATCAGAGTTGTATCCTTTCACCATGTTGTTGTTGTTGTTAGGTGCCATTGAGTTGTTTCTGACTCATAGCAACCCCATGCACAGCAGAACGAAACACTGCCTGATCCTGTGCCAGCTCCACTATCCCTGCTATACCTGAGCCTATCATCGCAGCTACCATGTCAATCCATCTCGCTGAAGGCCTCCCCCTCTTTTGTCGACCCTCCACCCTACCAAGCATGACATCTTTCTCCAGGGAATGGTCCCTTCTGACAACATGACCAAAATAGGTGAGACAAAGTCTGGCCATTCTTGCTTCCAAGGAGCATTTCGAGTGCACTTCCTCCAGAACAGATGTGTTAGTTCTTTTAGCAGTCCATGGTACTTTCAGCATTCTTTGTCAGCACCACAACTCAAAAGCATCAACTCTTCTTCAGTCTTCCTTATTCATTGTCCAGCTCTCACATTCATACGAGGCGATTAGAAATATCATGGCTTGTGTCAGGCGCACCTTAGTCCCGAGACATCCTTGCTCCTCAGCACTTGAAAGAGTTCCTTTGTAGTTGACTTTCCCAATGCTACACATGGTCTAATGTCCTGACTGCTGCTTCCATTGGCATAAATTGTAGAACCAAGCAATGTGAATTCTTTGACAACCTCAATCTTCTCTCCATTTATTGTGATGCTGCTCATTGGTCCAGTTGTGAGGATTCTTGTTTTCTTTATAATGAGACATAATCCATACTGCAGACTGTATTCTTCAACCTTCATCAGTAAGTGCCTCAAGTCATCCTCACTTTCAGCAAGCAAAGTTGTATCGTCTGAATATCTCAGGTTGTTCATGATTCTTCCTCCAATACTGATGCCACATTTTTCTTCATATAGTCCAGCTTTTTGGATTATTTGCTTAGCATATATATTCTTCTTGTTTTCAGTCACTAGTGTTCAATGCATCAAATCTATTCTTTAGATGATCTCTAAATTCAGGAGGGATATATCCAAGATCATACTTTGGCTCTATTGGACTTGTTTTAATTGTCTTTAACTTCAGTTGAATTTGCATACTTTCACTATACTTATTCAAAATATATACTGAGCAAATAATCCAAGAAGCTGGATTATATGAAGAAGAATGTGGCATCAGGATTGGAGGAAGACTCATTAACAACCTGTGATATGCAGATGACACAACATTGCTTGCTAAAAGGGAGGATGACTTGAAGCACTAATTGATGAAGATTAAAGACTACAGTCTGCAGTATGGATTACACCTACATATAAAGAAAATAAAAATCCTCACAAGTGCTCCAATAAACATGTTCACAATGGATGGAGAAAAGACTGAAGTTGTCAAAGACTTCCTGTTACTTGGTTCTACAATCAACACCAATGGAAGCAGCAGTCAAGATATCAGATGATGTATTGCATTGGGAAAATCTGCTGCAAAAGACCTCTTTCAAGTGCTGAAGAGTGAAGATGTCTCCTTGAAGACTAAGGTGTGCCTAACCCAAGCCATGGTATTTTCAATCATGTCTTATGCAAGTGAGAACTGGACAATGAAGGAACACCGAAGAAGAGTTGATGCTTTTGAGTTGTGGGGTTGGAGAAGAATACTAAGAGTACCATGGACTGCTAAAAGGACTAACATATCTGTCCTGAAAGAAGTGCAGCCACAATCCTCCTTGGAAGTGAGAATGGCCAGACTTCATCTCACCTACTTTGGTCATGTTGTTAGGAGGAACCATTCTCTGGAGAAGGACATCATTCTTGGTAAAGTGGAGAGTCAACAAAGAAGAGGAAGGCCCTCAACAAGATAGATTGGCACAGTGGCTGCACCAATAGGCTAAGATATAGCAAGGGTCATGAGGCTGGCACAGGACCAGACTGTATTTCATTCTGCCATGTGTAGGGTCACTATGAATTGGAGATGACTCGACGACACTTAACATGTCTGTGCTCTTAATTATTCCACTATATTACCACCCATCATCTTGAGATCTATCACTGTTAAGTTCAGTTATGTCTTCAGCACTTCTTTGTACCATTACAAGGTACGCTGGATGAAACAGGTATGTACAGAGGTGCATGATGTATCTTTTTTCAGTTCTATAGGAAGTCTACAGTATGATGTGGTTCCTTCTTTCACTGCAACCCTTTGTGACTGAGACGTTTAACATGGAATTCTTTCTTGCCAACCTCTCCTGCCCACTAAAAGAGAATCTCTGCCAAGATGGTTATTATATTTTTTATGCTGCAGAATTTTGGAGAATATGTGACAAATAAAAATTAAAAACTGGAAAGGAGGAGAATAAAGTCAGAGATATGGGCTAAGTAAATAAATATAATAAAGAACTAGGCAAGAAGATGGAAGAGAAGGCAGGAAGGTGGGTTCAAGAGAGCCATGAGTTTGAGTGTGTAGAAGATTTTGGAGAAGCTAGGTCTTTTCAAGAGGAGCTTCTTTAAGAAGTTGTATTGGCTATCTCATACAATTCTTCTAAAAATTCAAATGAAGATTGTAAACACTCTTGAATTGCGATTTGGTGCCTGGTGCAATTCCTTTCTATTCAGGTTACAGCAATATGGAAGGCACAGTAGAGAGAGGACAG
Organism: Orycteropus afer afer; assembly: GCF_000298275.1. Taxonomy (NCBI): domain Eukaryota; kingdom Metazoa; phylum Chordata; class Mammalia; order Tubulidentata; family Orycteropodidae; genus Orycteropus; species Orycteropus afer. The sequence continues at coordinate 2,327,949 of NW_006921697.1, forward strand.
TGGCCCAGTCTGTAAGCCCAAGGACAACTCACAACCAACTCCCGCTCAATAAGGTCAAACAGGGATTTGAGAAAAAGCTCAAGGTTATGTTCATCTGCCCATATCAATCTCAGTTTGCACAGTTTAATTGACATATTTGGTTAACAGTTAACAGTTTAGTGTCATGTGCCTTTTATGTCTTCATTCAAGATAAAAAATGTTGAACAGGACAGGGCTAAAAGAGAATTACGTGCACTACCTAGATCTCCTTCTAGTCCAACAGATAGTACTCAAGGCACATAGGCGTAAGACTCAGTGGGCCCTTTCACTTTCAACAGTACCCCAGTTGGAAGATAAATGACACAGTTGCATTACTAATGCAGCAAAGGAAAGAGCAGAGTGTAGCAATGACAGCAGTGAACTAGAAGACAGAGATTTGAGTGCTGATGCTAAGCATCCATCCTTAGTACTCTTCCTGTGCCCCAACTTTCTCCATTTGTTAGATAAGAAGGAAGATAATCTATTAGATCCTTTGCAATTCTGACATTCTGATTTTACGAGTAGCAGAGAGGGTGGATGATAAGACACAGGCCTTCTGATTGGCACCAGCTGTGTGTGGGACTGTTCTCCAAAGCTGTGGGTAATTGCTTCAAATTTGACTTTAATATTCTATTGTTAGTATCTGATACTTTATATTCCATGTGGAGAGAAGAGGTTTCTCTGGAAACCTAGGAAGGACACTTTTTGGATTTGTATTAAGGAATCAGAAAAACCTCAATTTCTGAATCTGTGAAACAAGATTGCAAAGCTGTTAAATGTATCTGGGTAGGAGAGGATAGGGTGGGGCTGAGGTGCCACAACTTAAAATGGAGCGAGATCACAACTGTCTCTCCTCAAACATATGCTTGATCAGAAACATTGGCAGAGCCACTCCAAATCCCTCACACAAAACATCATTAAAAAAAGAAATATTCTCCAATATTTTACAGAAGAATTTCTAAATGCAGCTTCTTGCTTGAATAGATTTAGCAAAATCTTTTCCAATTTTTTCATATCATTTTTTCCACCTTTAATTTTCAACACAAATCTATGAGGTAAATGAGGTACAGAATATTATTTCCACTTCAGAAGATGATAAAAGTGCAATGTAGGGGCATGGATTGATTATGGGTAATGGTGGATCCAGCGTTATAAACCAGGCATTATGCTTCCCAAGCCAGGAATTCTATCCACTGGGGAACACAGAAATCATTTGTGTGGTAGGAAGTTTTAAAATTACATTTAAGTAAATATGGATTTAATTTGAATTTTTCTGATAACTAATGATGTTTAGCATCTTTTCATAGGTAATCTGTAGATCTCCTTTTGTAAAATGCCTGTTCAAAAATCTTTGCCTTTTTTTATACTGGACTGTTTGGCTTTTATTATTGATTTGTAAGAGTTCTTTATACATTCTTGATATTGAGCTTTTGGTTTGAATGTATGGAAATGATAATAAATGAAGGATTGTATGAGTACAAAAAGTAAAAAAATAAATGAAATGACATTTAATTTTAACTGTTAATGAAATAGAACTACAACTACCTGGGGTCTTTAAAAAGGGGAAGAAGAGGAAAATAATGGAGAAGAAGAGGAGGAGGAGGAGGAGGAGAATCACTAGCTATGTCGTATTTCTCAAAGGGTCCAGAGACCACACACATCATAATTATCGAGAACCCAGATAATTCCCAGGATTCCGAGCAGACATCTGACAGTCAGGCTGGGAGGGGGCATATATCTACATTTTTAATAAGTGCTCCCAGGAGTATAAGCTTATGCACATGGGAGTATGAGCTTCCTCGAGCAGGTGGATATTCAGTTATAATACTCATACGTGAGCCAGAGCTTAGGGAAAGACTTGGGAAGTTGGGAAGCAGTTGAGAGAAAGAGCAAGTGGGTCAGAGCCAGAGCACTCCATGATGAACAAGATACTGGAATAGAGGCATTGAAATGAGATTCAAAACAGCCCATTTTAGTAAAGTGGAGGAATGGGTATTATTAGATTTTATCATATTGAAGATGAGGAAATTAGAAAAGACTTGAAGATGAATCATGAAAAGGAGAAAGAAAGAAATGTGAGGAGATATGCAGAAAGCAATATATATATATATATATATATATATATATATATACACATTTTTTGGTGCTTTTCATGTGATGAAAAACAGAATGATTGGGTAAAATTAGCTGATAAAAACTGATTGTCTACACACAATGAGCACATAGGTTTGCACTAAATTATCAGTCAGTTCAGTTACTCAAAAGCAGTGCCCTTTGCCAATTTCTTCATTTGTCTTTAAATTCATGATCAATTAGAACGATCAGTGTTTCCCAAACATGGGTGTATTCCATAGGTGATATGCCAGATGACAAGTACAGCACTAAATAGCAATAAATCCCAGTAAGGGGAGTCAATATTTATTTCACTCATTCTGGTTGTTTTAAAGAGGAAAACTCAGGTTGGTTCCACTCTGACTTCAACATGTCTCTAACATCCTAATCAATGGAGGGCAGGCCTTGGGCACAGGGCTTTGGCAAGCAACGAGATCCAGTTAAATTTTAGTAACTTCATTTTGTTTTCAGTATATTTATTGTTATTTTTTTCTGTTAGTTTTTTTTTTTTGTGTGTGTGTGTGTGTGTGGTAATGTACACAACTAAACTTAGATCATTCACAATTTCTACACAACTAGTTCAATGAAACTGGTTACATACTTCACATGGTGTCAGTATTCCCCCATCTCTTTCCATCACCATTAATTTAGACTCTCTGCCCTGAAGTTGTCATCTGTGCTTTAGATTAACTGTTGTCCATTTGAACTCATATAGATAATTCCTTACAAGGAGTAATGTTCAAGGCAAACATTCTTTACTAATTGGGCTAAAATGTTTAGTGTAATGATGGCTTCATGGGATAGTTTTTCTTCACAGATTAAAAATTATTTTGGGGCAATAGATCTGGGGTTTCCTCAGTCTCAGTGGATTTTGTAAGTCTGGTTTCCACTTAAATTTGAAGTTCTTTTGCATGATTTTCCTCCTTTTGATCAGGATCCATCTACTGGGTCCTTGAGCAAACATTTAGTAATGGTAGCTGGGCACCATCCATTATTGCATTTATTTATTTGTTTTCACTTATTTTTTATTTAACATTTTATTGTGATTTGGGTGCAATTTTACAAAGCAGACATATTTTACATTCAATAGTCCATATAGATCTTGTTTTGTGACACTGATTACAGGCCCCACAATGTAACTGCTCTCCTCTACTTCTTCCTGGTTGTTACTCCTTCCTTGTATCCTTCTTACCTACGTGTTTCTTCCTTCCTAGCTTTCTCCCTGTGCAAATGTTGCCCTATGATCTCCCGAGGTTGACTCTTCAAGGAGTACATCTCCCTGGTGTAGTTGTTCAGCTTGTAGAACTGTCTATTGTTTTGACAGCTGAGCCATGGGAGTGAGTCCAATTCCAGGCCCAAATGGTGACTCAGGGCCATAGTCTCAGGGTTTCACCAGACTCTATCTGACTAGTAACCCTGGTCTTTTTCACAGTTTTGAATTTTGTTCCATATTTTTTTCTCCACTCTATCCAGTATCTCTAATTTTGATCCCTTTCCACGTGATTGGCATTGGCAGCCAGGTACCATCTAGTACTTCTGATCTCAGAGTTGTGGTTCCTGTGGTCTATTGGTTCCTTGGAAAACTGTTTCCAAATGTCTTTGATTTTCTTCAGTCTTCTTTGCTCTGAATGAGGAGAGACTAGTAGTTGCATCTTAGATGGCCCCTCGAAAGTGTATAAGACCCCAGTTGGTATTCACTAAAGCAGGAAGTAGAACAATGTTTTTGTGTAGTACATTGTTCCAATTGAACCTGATATCCCCTGAGACCATGGTCCTAAGCCTGCAGGTCCAGTGACTCACTCCCTCAAGGTGCTTGATTGTGGCTAAAAAGTTATCCTAACTTTGCCCTTTATTAGCTCTATAATGTATATGGACATTTTTATAGCACATACAAATATGTATGGGGGAATATCATCTGCCATACCTATGTATGGTTATGGTATATTTCTATTCACTTGCCCATACCTGATCTTCTTGCCTGTCTACCTATGTATCCACCAATAGATCAGTGTTTTCATTACTGATAGTGTAGTATTGTGTATTGTGTATATACTAGTATTTACTTTTGTTGTCTGTACCTCTTTTGTCATTACATTTATTTTTAAAATCACCTTCTCTAGATGGTATTGCATTTAAAGTTATGATACAAAGTTTCCTTTCCAAATACATTTATTTACATTAAAATGCATTTAAAGGAAATAATGGCATAGGAAGAATATGGATACAGTAAAAACTGAAATCAGACAAGTGACAAAAGTTCCCATGAGAAACACTGCTTTTTTCCATCTCTCCATTATACAGATGAGAAAACTGAATTGTGGAGATCATAGTGTCTTGGCAATGACATACAGGACCTTAGAGGAGCTCAGGCCAGTGATCTTTCTGCTATTCTGTGCTGTTCGTAGAAAGGATCCCAGATGACTGAGTTTGTACAAATTGGAACACTTGACCTTGTGGCCTTTGCACAAAATATTTCCAGGTATTTAATTCTATCACCAGCTGCAGATGTGTTCACATCCCAGCATGCCAAACTGTAAGATCTTATCAGCCTTAATTAGGGCATGGTTTATTCTGATTCCAGTGAATCTCTTCCCCTGTTTCTCAACATACACATGTAACTGAGGTCAAACCAATTAATTGTCCTGGTGGTATTTTTTCCCCCTTGTCCTCTACTGCTCCAAAATGACAAATAAAAGTTTGGAATATTGAGTCTTTGGAGAATAAGACTGCCTGCTTGCCTTTTCTGATGAATTATTTCAGTATGATAGAATCTAAACATATCTAGGAGAAAATACCTTTAAAGTACAGACTCATAATAAAAGCAGCTAACATTTTTTGTTTATGATGTGCCAATGACTGTACTAAGCAAATCACGGATTATCTCATATAGTCATCACATCAATCGTATCACATGTGTTTTATTACTTTCAGTTTCTGAATGAGAGAAATGAGGCCTAGTAATTTGTCCCAAGTGAAATATTTAGGGAATGGTGGAGCCAAGATTTGATCCAGGCAGCCCAACTTCAGAGCATCACTTAACCAGCATTGCTAAATGTATACCTACATGGAACAGGCACCCCTACCCATCGGAACTACAGGTAGGAAAGTGGTCTGCTCTAAAGAAGCTGCCCAAGTGAGCTGAGGGTGTATCAGGTGCATAAAAAGTGCTTCAGATACCAAGGACAATGAGCTGAGCCTTCAAGAGAAGGAGAAGCAAGTGGTAAGAGAGCCCAGAGGAGGAAGCTATTCATTTTCATTTTTGTGGGAGATTGAGGGGGCAGGGATTGGAAAGGTTTAGAGAGCTCATATTGGCACCACGCCTCAAGGAAGGAGTAGGCTTGTGTTAGGCAAGGAAGTAAGAAAGAGCATATGAGGCAGCAGAAATAATCCCTAGGGAGAACTCACTACTTACTTGAGGAAATCTGACCAGATTGTATGCCTATTGCATAGGGAGTACAGTGGTGGAAGCAGGGCTTTGAGGGACCAGAGTTGAAGGAAAGGTACTGGAAAACCAGACTGAGGCATGACATTATGGGCATGACATGCCCTTAAGGATCTGCCCACTGCAAACCACACTATACTGGTCATGGTTATTCTATTACAAGCCAATCCAGTGGGATTTACAACTTTAAATCCAACATATCTGAATGTCCTTCCCATCATTCTGAATGATATGCATGAAACAACTTCTCTTTCTTCATGGTTATATTATACACAAAGAAGTCTGGTTGCACAATGGTCAAGCATTTGGCTGCTAATCAAAAGGTTGATGGTTCAAATTCACCAGTGGCAGCACAGGAGAAAAGACCTGACAATCTGCTCCCATAAAGATTACAGCCTAGAAAAGCCTCAGGGGCAATTAGACTCTGTCCTATATGGTCATTATGAGCTAGAATCAATTTAACAGCACACAACAACAACAATGTGTTATACACAAAGCCCCAAAAGAAAATCTGACACAGAAAAAATAAATTGTAATTGGCAGCCCTGTCAGGGAAAAGGCACCTTTAAACAACCAAAATAATGTGAGTAACCTTGAGTTTAACTTTAGAGCTCACCCTTTCAGAAAGCCATGGGCAATCTGGACTGAACCCAGAAGTTGCCCAGGATGGTATGTGGAGGCACAATCCTGTCATTTCAATAATGGTTGCAAAGCTGAATATATATGTATGTGTGTGTGTATGTGTGTGTATATATATAGAGAGAGAGCACTCTAGTGGCGTAGTGCCTAAGGCATTTGACTGCTAACCAGAAGGCTGGCGGTTCAAACCCAAAGGGGTCGCTTGAGTTGGGTCAGACTCAACGGCAAATAACAACAACAACAGTGTTATTCACTTGTCTGATATGATTGGGTCCTAACAACTAAAGGTTTAGGAAGTGTACTGCCAAACAGATGAAGTGTTTTTTACACATAAATGTAAGTGTACTCAAATCACCAAAAATTACAACATGCATCCACCCTTTTAAAAGAACACATCTGCCATATCCAGTGAGATAGACCTATACTTAATTTGAAAACGCTCACTAGTCCTGTATATTTTTGAGGTTCATCTTTATTGATTTTGCCTTGATTCAGACATTTGCAAAACAGGTAAAATACCCAGTCTGTAATGCCTAAGGCCCTTGACTGCTAACCAGAAGGCTGGCATTCAAACCCACCAGCCCAAAGAAGGAAGGTTGGCAATATACTTCCGTAGTGATACTGCCTTGGAAACGCAAGGAGGGGTCGCTATGAGTCGGATATGACTCCACGGCAATGGTTGAATTTCATATATATATATTTTTTTTTTTTTTTTTTTTCAAGAAAGTACTTGGAGAAGCAAAGAGAAGTGCGATGGTATAAGGTTGACTTGAGCTCCATGATGGCAGGGATGTTGCCTATCTAGATCTCTGATGCAGATGACTGCACCATATTAGGCACTCAATTGAAAAGCAACAAATGAATGGCTGAACTAAGGAATAAATGAGAAGCTGGCTAGGAGTTTTGAGACCTGAGTTCTCATCTTTGTCCTTTGGGTCATATTTCTGCATTACCCTAAGTGAACTTTTAAGTTCCCCCAGCCTCATTTTTCTTGTGTATAAAATGTTGGTTTCACAGTCTATTCCAGGTTTTCTTTAATAAGATTTTAAACAAATTATTTCATGGAGAGGTCACAGTAGACACTGAAAGGATAGGATCAATGCCAGGATTCTGTGTACCCCCCCCCCCCAACTAGTACCAATACATGCTTTGATCAAAGTAGTTCTACTTTCATTTGTTCATACTTCCAAGTAAGACTCCATTTGAATAAAAGATCTCTATACCTGGAAAAAAAAAAGTTTGGAAATCACCAGACTTCTTGATCTCTCTTACCACTTTCAGCCATAAGATTGTAAGCTTTTATGATGCTAAATTTCAAGGAAGTAAAATTTTGCCAAACTTTGCTACAGCTGTTGTTCTTGGCTGTGATGTTGTCAAGTCAACTCCGACTCATAGCGATCCCATGTGACAAAACAGAACTGCTCCATGGGGTTTTCTTGGCTGTAATTTTTATGGAAGCAGAGTACCAGACCTTTCTCCCAAGGGTAGGTTCGAACTGCCAAACTTGGTTAGTAGCCTATCAATTATTTGGATGACTAGGGCCTCCTTTTGCTACAACTGGGGTCACTCAAAAAATGGAACACCTTACATAATAATGAATTGCCCCTCATTGGGAAGAGAGAGAGACACCTACATACCAGAAAAACTATAGAAGACATCAATGAATTGCTTGGGATATTTGGCCAGTTTACTTCTGAAGTCCTTTCTTTGTTAAGAATAAAAAATTCTGCACTCTTTTAAAACAAGTTTGAGTAACTAGCAATCTGTATAGCTTATTGGTCAAGATCAAAGTCTTTGAAATCAGACAGACATATGTTAGAGTCCAGGCCCCACTGCTCACCAGCTGTGGAACCCTGGCCAAGCTATTTAATCTGAGCCTGACTTTCCCATCAGTAAAATGGGGATCATAATATCTATTCCACAGAATAAATTGAAGATTAAATGAGATGGTATATGCAATGCCAGGGGCCCTGGTAGTATAATGGTTAAGTGCCAGGTTGCTAGCAGAAAGGTTGGTGGTTTGAAACTAGCCAGCAGCTCCACAGAAGAAAGACCTGGTGATCTGCTTCCATAAAGATGACAGCCTAGAAAACCCTATGGGGAAGCACTGCTCTGTCACATAGGGTTGCTATGAGTTGGAATTGACTCAAGAGCACCTAACAATGACAACATGTGCAATACACTTACCACAATGCTGGCATTAAACAAGTGCTCAGTAAAGAGTAGCTGCTAAGGTGATAATAATGGTAAAGATGATGATGAAGATGGTGATGACTGAAACAGAAGTCAAAATTATTGGTAAAGCAATAAGTTTTTATATATGGCAATAATAACCATGTGTTCATACACACACATAGCCTCCTGTCCACAAAATCAGAAACTCAAAGCCAGCAAAACCAATTCACAGAGAAGAAAAAACTAAATTATACTAGCCAGTAAAGAAGGAGCTCTGGTGGCATAGTGCCTAAGGCATATGACTGTTAACCAGAAGGTTGGCGGTTCAAACCCACCAGCCACTCCTCGGAAGGAAGATTGGGCAATCTACTTCTGTAGTGATATTGCCTTGGAAACCAAAGGAGAAGTCACCGAGTTGGATTTGACTCGATGGCAGTGGTTTGGTTTTTTGGTTTTTGGATCCAGTAAAGAAAACAAAAGTCTGAAAAGGATAAAAGGAACATAAGCAGGAAGCAAATATATTTGTTTGCCAGATTTGTCAAAATATGGATTCACCCATTCCATAGAGAATAAAAAGCTCTCCAAGAATAATTCTAACTGTGAAATGTTTCTTAGAATCTTGTTAAAAATAACCTGAAAAATAACCTTCCCATGGAACTAAGAAGAGACAATTCAAAAATCATTTTGTGAAAAGTAGCTTCTTGGCTCTTTGGTTGAATAAAATCCAAAGTGTGCTCAGCTGTTTGTTTATATAAAAGAGGTCATGCAGTGTGTTTCCCTGCTGAAGGCTCAGAGAAAATTTCACAGCATTTCTAGTAGGACCAGCAAGAACCCTTTGTCTCACTCCCTTCTCCACAGCTCACCTCTCTTTCCAATTGAAGTACTTTTGCCCCTGTCTCCCTCTTCACTGCCCCAGGACTAACCTATTTCTTCATCACCAGGACCTTATGATGATTTTGATACCAAACCATTTCCCTTTAGATCCTGTTCTGACCATGAGCTGGTGGTTGACAAATATGAACTTTGTTCTACTAGTCTTTGTTCTTGCCTTTTTGCTTAACAAGATGATGTTTATGACAACAAAAATACAATTTATTGATAACTTACCATGTTCTAGGGAGCTCTGGTGGCGTAGTGCCTAAGGCGTTTGACTGCTAACCAGAAGGCTGGCGGTTCAGATCCACCATCCACTCCTTGGAAGGAAGGTTGGGCAATCTACTTCCGTAGTGATACCACCTTGGTAACGTAACTATGAGTCGGATCCGACTAGACTCCACGTGTCTGATATCTTACATAAGCTTCACAACAGTCTTATGAAACAAGTTCTACTTTCACTCCCATTTTACACAAGAAGAAACCAAAGCATCGTAAGGTCAAGTAACTTGCCCAGAATCACACATCTTCAAAGTGGCAGGACCAGGAGTCAAACTGAGGTCTGTCAAATACTGAATTCTATGTTTTTAATCATAACACTAAACTGTTTACTAATATGTTGGTTCCTCCTAGATTGAGATCTTGTCTTGTCCTTCCAGAGCCTGAAATCCAGGTCCTGTCAACATAAGAAGATGTTGCTGGTGTTGTTGTTATGTGCTGTTGAGTCGCACCTGACTCATAGCAACCCTTCCTTTGGTTTCTGAGGCAGTATGACTCCGGAAGTAGATTGCCCAACCTTCCTTCCAAGGAGTGGCTGGTGGGTTTGCACTGCCAGCCTTCTGGTTAGCAGTCAAGGGCCTTAGGCACTATGCTATCAGAGCTCCTCCTGAAGAAGACAGAACTATGAAAATCATACTGGGGTGTGGTGGTGGGAAGGATATCTGAATCCCTGGGAAGGGCTCCCTCTTCCTACAAATCTTTAAACAGCAATCACTTGGACAATAAAGCTGCAGACAACAAAAATTTATCCTGATGGATGGATATGACTAATATTTCCTACAAACAGAATCTCTGGCATCAAAGCAGCTGTGTACCATTGAGCCTGAAGATAGATTTCTTCCTTTGAAATGTCTACATTTTCTACCAGCCACAGATTGCCAGAACAATCACTGAAGGAAAACAGAATGGTTCCTGAAATTGCCAATGCCACCTCTATACATCTTTTCTCATTAGTAGTCTTCCCAGACGTTCTGCAGCTTCAACCAGACAAAATGTTACTTGAGCTGAAGTGGGTTTTTCTTTTTCTTTTTCTCTTTCTTTCTGCCATCCTGTATTTAACTGTCTTGTGGGAGGACTTCTGCAATTCCGTACCCCACAGAATCACACAGGAAGGGTCTGAGAACATCTTTTCATCCTTCCACTCTTTCCTCAGCAATGCTGACTGACAATCAGTCAATGCTTCTAGCTACCGAAGGTCATTCAGCACTTGTAAGCGAACTTACTGTTTCTACTTTACTAGGTACTCCCTAGTAAGGCAGTTCATTCCATCTTGTGCAGAAATATATATTCTTATAACTTCAACCTTTTGTTTCTACCTGTCTCCCTTGGAGTCACACAGAAAAAGTCATATCCCTCTTACCCATGACAGCCCTTCAGAAATATACAAACAATGGTTATGATCTGAAACTCCTTTGCTGTAAGTTCAGGATCTCCAGTTCCTTCCACTGCTCTTCATACATCATGGATTCTACAAAGAGAACTTAGTTACACTCTTCTGGCCACACTTCAGTTTGTCAATGTCCAGTATTAGCTGAAGCTTCTACTTTAGTGCCGAATCCCACATCATTACACTATGGGCTAAACACACATTTACATGGGGGTGTGAATTTATGGTGGGTCTCGTAGAACACTTTTGGAGGCGATTCCTTCCTGAACAGCTGCTCTGACTAAATTGGGAGGGCTGTGTCCCTGCCAAGTACATTCTGTAAGAGAACAAACTCATAGAGCCTGCCAGTAGAAAGGGCTTATCTGCAAGGTTCTGCATTCTAGCTGTTGTAGTCCTAGGCCCCTCCTCCCAGGCACCACCTATCACCATCTACAAGGTTTTTTCTGCCCCCTTGTCTTGGGAAGCTCTGATGATGCAGTGCCTAAGGCATTTGACTGCTAACTAGAAGGCTAACAGTTCAAACCCAACAGTCACTCCTTGGAAGTAAGATGGGCCACTCTACATCCGTAAAGATTTACTACTTTGGAAACCCAGTGGGGATTGCTATGAGTTGGAATCGACTTGATAGCAGTGAGTTTGGTGTCTTGGGAATAGATGGGAATTAAAGCCAAAAAAACAAACCCATTGCTGTTGAATAGATCCCAACTCATAATGAATATATAGTATAGGATGGAACTACCCCATAAGACTTCTGTACCCTTTATGGAAGCAGTCTGCCACATCTTACTTCCATAGGTTCAAACTACTGACCTTTGATTAGCAGCTGAGTGCTTAACCACTGCTCCATTAGGGCTCCTTGATTGGGGATGAAAAGGATCAAATGGTTCAGAGGCTTCTGTGAAGTGGAATTGTTAAAAGATTTCTCCTAATGTCCTCTGGGAGTGGTAAGATGACTCTCTTTTGAAAAGCCCAGAGGATTAGTTTAAATCAGAGTTTTTCAACCTTAGCCCTATTCTAACAGTTGAGGTCAGACAATTCATTGTTGTAGGGGATGGTCCTGTGCATTGTAGGATGTTTAGTAGTATCCTTGGCTTCTACCCACTGGATGCTAAAGGCACTCACAAGTTGTGTCAATCAAATGAGTTTGTGTTGTTGTTAGGTGCCATTGAGTTGTCTCCAACTCACAGCAACCCTATGCACAGCAGAATGGAACACAACCCAGTTCTGTGCCAGCCTCATGATCCTTGTTATACTTGAGCCCATCATTGCAGCCACTGTGTCAATCCATCTTGTTGAGGGCCTTGCCCTTTTATGTTGACCTTCCACTTTACAAAGCATGATATCCTTCTCCAGGGAATGGTTCCTTCTGAGAACATGACCAAAGTAGGTGAGGCAAAGTCTGGCCATTTTGCCTCCAAGGAGCATTCTGACTGCACTTCTTCCAGCACAGATTTGTTAGTCGTTTTAGCAGGCCATGTTACTCTTAGCATTCTCTCCAACACCACAATTCAAAAGCATCAACTATTCTTTGGTGTTCTTTATTCATTGTCCAGCTCTCACATGCATAAGAGGCAATGGAAAAAAACATGTCTTGGGTTAGGCACACCTACATTTTCAAGGAAACATATTTCCTCTTCATCACTTGAAAGAGGTCTTTTGCAGTAGATTTGCCCAATGCAGTACATTATCTGATATCTTGACTGCTGCTTCCATTGGTATTGATTGCAACCAAGTAATATGAAGTCCTTGACAACTTCAATCTTTTCTCCATCCATTGTGAAATTGTTTATTGGATCAGTTGTGAGAATTTTTGTTTCTGTATATATAGGTGTAATCCATACTGCAGACTGCAGTCTTTAATGTTCATCACTAAGTGCTTCAAGTCATCCTCACTTTCAGCAAGCAAAGTTGCTTCATCTGCATATTGCAGGTTGTTAATGAGTCTTCCTCCAATCCTGATGACATGTTTTTCTTCATATAATCCATATTCTCAGATTATTTGCTCAGCATACAGATTGAATAAGTATGGTGAAAGGATACAACCCTGAAACACTCCCCTCTTGATTTTAAACCGTGCAGTATCCCCTTGTTCTGTTCTAACAACAGCCTCCTGATGTGTGTACAGGTTCCTCAGGAGTACAATCAAGTGTTCTGGAATTCCCATTCTTCTCAATGTTATCTATAATTTGTTATGATACACGAAATCGAATGCTTTTACATAGTCAATAAAATATAAGTAAACATCTTTCTGGTATTCTTTGCTGAAAGCTAAGATCCATCTGACATCAGCAATGGTATCCCTCATTTCATGTCCTCTTCTGAATCCAGCTTGCATTTCTGGAAGCTCTCTGTTAATATACTGCTGCAACTGTTTTTGAATGGTCTTTAGTAAGATTTTACTTGCATGTGATATTAATGATACTGCTTTATAATTTCCACATTCTGTGGGATCACTTTTCTTTGGAATGGGTACAAATATGGATCTCTTTGAGTCAGGTGGCCAGAGAGCTGTCTTCCAAATCTCTTGGCATAGCTGAATGAGTGCCCCCAGTGGGGCATCCATTTGTTGAAACACCTCAATGGGTATTTTTCAATTCCTGGAACCTTGTTCTTCACTAATTCCTTCAATGCAGCTTTGACTTCTTTCAATACCATTGGTCTTGATCATATGCCATCTCCTGAAATGGATGAACTTTGACCAATTCCTTTTGGTCTAATGACTTTATGTATCCCTTCCATCTTCTTTTGATGTTTCCTGCACCATTCAACATTTGTCCATAGAATTTTTCAATATTGCAACTCAAGCTTAAATTTTTTCTTCAGTTTCTTTCAGCTTGAGAAATGCTGAGTGTGTTCTTCCCTTTAGGTTTTCTAACTCCAGGTCTTTGCACCTTTCATTATCCTTTCATTATAGTAATTGGCTTTGTCTGCTTGAGCTGCTCTTTGAAATCTTCTGTTCAGCTCTTTCATCTTGTCATTTCTTTAATTTACTTTAGCTATTCTCTGCTCAAAGGTAAGTTTCAGAGACTCTTCTGACATCCATTTTGATCTGTTATTCCTTTCTTGTCTTTTTAATAACCTGTTGATTTCTTCATAGATGATGTTCTTGATGTCATCCACAATTCCTCTGGTTTTTGGTCATTGGTGTTCAATGCATCAAATCTATTCTTTAAATGGTCTCAAAATCCAGGAGGGATATTATCAAGGTCATATTTTGACTCTTGTGGATTTGTTTTAATTGTCTTCAACTTCAACTTGAATGTGCATATGAGCAGTTGATGGTCTACTCCACAATCAGTGCCTGGCCTTGTTGTGGCCAAAGATATTGAACTTCTCCATCACCTCTTGTGACAGATGTAGTCAATCTGTTTCCTGTGTATTCCATCTGGTGAATTCCACATGTACAACCATTGCTTATGTTTTTGAAAAAATGTATTTGCAATGAATAAGTCATTGGTCTTGCAAAATTCTATCATGCATCTCCAGCATCACCAAGGCCATATTTTCCAACTGTAACCAGTAACTCTTCTTTGTTTCCAACTTTTGCATTCTAGCCACCAGTGATAATCAACACATCTTGATTGCATGTTTGATCAATTTCAGACTACAGAAGTTGGTAGAAATCTTCAATTTCCTCATCCTTAGCTTTGCTGGTTGGTGCACAGATTTGAATAATAGTAGTAATAACTGGCCTTCCTTGTAGGTGTATGGATATTATCCTATCACTGACAATGCTGTACAAATAAGTGTGTAGACATTGCTAAATGTCCCCTCCTGGGCAAAATCATCTCTACTTGAGAAAGAGTGTTTAAATCCACACAACCTCAGTAGTCTAGCATATGGAACAAGGCAGAAACATGAAGTGTTATCTGATTCAACTTCATTTTCTTATCAGTGCTGAGAGATGATAGCTGGCTGGGAATCATCAAAGATTAGAACACAGGCCTCCTGCTTTTCCATTACACCAGTTGTTTTCAACATTGCTGCACATTACAATGGACTGCTGTTGTTGTTGTTAGGTGCCATTGAGTTGGTTTTTACTCATGGCAACTCTATGTATAAGAGAAGGAAACACTGCCCAGTCCTGTGTCATCCTCACAGTCTTTGCAATGCTTGACCTCATTGTTGCAACCACTGTGTCAACAGATTTCTTGAGGATCTTCCCCTTTTTGCTACTCTCTGATTTACTGAGTACAATATCCTTCTCCAGGGAGTGGTACCTTTTAACAATATGACCAAAGTATGAGGGATGGATGAAGTCTGGCCATTCTCGCTTCTAAGGAGCATTCCAGCTGTACTTACTCCAAGAAAGATTTGTTTGTTCTTCTGGCAGTTCATGGTATTTTCAATATTCTTCACCAACACCACAATTCAAATGCATAAATTCTTCTTAAGTCTTCCTTATTCATTGACCAGCTCTCACATGAATATGAGGCTATTGAAAATACCATGGCTTGGGTCAGGCTCACCTTAGTCTTCAAAGTGACATCTTTGCTCTTTAACACTTTAAGGAGGTCTTTTGCAGCAGATTTGCCCAGCTCAGTACATTGATTTCTTGATGCTGGGTCCACTGGTGTTAATTGTGGATCCAGGTAAAATGAAATCCCTGACAACTTCAATCTTTTCTCCATTTATCATGATGTTGCTTATTGATTCACTTGTGAGGATTTTATACTAGACCAGTTGCCATCAACTTGATTTCAACTCATGGCAACCCCATATGTGTCAGAGTGTGACTGCATTCCATAGTTTTCAATGGTTGTCTTCTTTCAGAAGTAGATGACAAGGACTTTCTTCTGAGGCACCTCTGGTTGGATTCAAACCACCAAAGTATTTGTTAGTGTCCAAGTGCCTTAACTGTGCCACCCAGAAACTGGTACACTTTAAAGCCAAAATATGAATGTCTGTGTGCCCAACAGACTCATCAGAATAAAATCTTTACAACTGGAGGCCCAGCTTAGGTAGTGTTTCAGAGCTCCAAGGTGATTCTAACGTGCAGCCAAGGTCGCAGTCCAGAGCACTGCTTCACATTGTTTCCATTCTTGACTTGGATAAACTACCCTGGGCATCTATGGGGCTGGGTGCTTTTTCAGTCTGGTGGCATAGTGCCTAAGGCACTTGATGGCTAACCAGAAGGCTGGCTGTTCAAACCCACCAGCCACTCCTCAGAAGGAAGATTGGGCGATCTACTTCCATAGAGATAATGTCTTGGAAACCCAAGGAAGGGTCACTATAAGTTGAATTGTCTCAATGGCAGTGAGTTTTGTTTTGTTTTGTTTGGTGTCCTGCAGGGTGCCATGCACACTCCCCTTTTACTGTGGGCACCAATATTAGAGAACGTTGACAGCCAAAAGGAGATGCACCCACAGAGTCCGGGGGTAAAATAAATACCCACGGAATATACCCAACTTGTATGATATGGTTAGCATGTTTTATGTTGGGTCGAAGAAATGCCTACAGGTAATTTAAAAGCCAGATGACATATTCAAAATAACAGACCCAACTGCTCAGCACAGGGCATGATGTACCCAGGAAACAAGTCTTGTCTCATGTTGCTTAAACAATTATTTATAAACAGTGTGGTAATTTAATTTAACTCATTTCTGGCTTTTCTTCTAGCAGCAGTTCTGCATTCCTTATTGAAGAGGCAGTGCTCAGAGCATAGAGATATCTATTGATTCATTTCTTAAGAAATGTGTATCAGAAACCTGAGAAATTAACTGGACAACTGGAGGAGGTTGTTTCACCAAGATGTGGATGATGTTGTATGCAAAATTACAATAACAATTAGAGCAGTTTGTCTTAATTGAGCAATTTCAGTGAAACAGGAGTTGGGCTCATCATAGCACCTGTGTTATCATCTTTAACCTTAACAGAAACCCAAGGAGATAGGTTCAATTGTCATGACCATTTTACAGATGAAGAAACAAAGACCTAGAAAAGTTTGGTCACAAGCTCAGGATCATAGCAATAGTAAATGGCAGAACTCAGACAGGATTAAAACCCAAATATGCCAGACCCGTGTATCTATACCCATTCAGCTATACTGGGTAGGATTTCTTTTAGTAAGATACACCTATGTTCACTTCCCAGTAAGTCAAAGGCAGAAACTTCTCAACAGTAAGTCTGAGTGGAGAGGATGTTTAGGCCTCAGCACTTTAGCCAGGATATGCACATCTTGGAGGGCAGCTTCAGCTCCCTGATTAGCATATTTCTGAAGGGTGGGTACACTCTGCAAATGGTGCTAACTTTTCTAATCCTGAGTACTTAGTGAGGAAAGTGGAGCACTTTTGATGCTGTTATTCTCACTATTTTTCTGGTACAGTTTCCTGGAAATCAACATATTCTGAGAAGATGCTTTGGTTTGAGTGAGGCTGAACAGGGGCAGGGTCAGCTTCATGAGTCTGTGACCTGTGTAGTCACATAGGGTCCCCCACTCAGAAGGTTAAATGCTTGGTTTAATACTATGCTATTACTATCTTAAAATTCCTAATAATTTTATATTTGAACTTGTGAAGTCAGAAGGGACACAGTAGCATGTCCACGCACAGAGGAGATAGGTGCATTATATGTATACACTACAGTTCCTTGGTGTCCTATTGCATTAACGATGTTCCAGAAACACAAAATTCTGGTGGACCCACCACACGTAAAAGAGTTTAGCAAGACTTAAAGCAACTACGTGGCAAGGATGTTACATATAAAGCTTTTTCCTTTATTCCATGGTCTCTCTATTTTTTGTTTCCATAGCATGCATAACTTATACTTACTTTGAGTTTTGCAGAAGTTCCACACATGATGGGTGCACAGGAGGAATTCTGTGTTTATGTTCCATTTCAACAGATCTATGACTGAGTAAGTGGGGGTGGGCATTGATAGCCTGAAGTGTCCATGCTTTCCATTTGAACTAGAACTTGCCAAATGTAGAAAGAACAGGGGCCACCAAAGAAGCCTAGCATATCCTTTCTTTCTCATATTAATTTCCTGTATTAATCAACCATTTAGGCTGAAATATTGACAGAGAAAGAAAGTGCAAGGGCAACCATTAGTTTGTATCAGTCCTTTCTAATCAGTAGGTAGAGTTTTGGTAGAATGTATATATTTCAAGAAGTGAAATAGTAAGAGTTGACTTAGTTGTATGTGCTGTTCTGGCAAGAAAAAAATACATATACATGTATGAGCTATGAAATAGGAATTATTTAATTTCAGTGACTATAATTTCATATGAGTTAAGTGCTTATATTTGCATTTAAAACTAACATTGGACAATATAAATATGAATGGTAAAATGTATGCTAAAAATTTTAAAGTTTTCTTTACTAAAACTATGGTAAATTACAAATAAAAAAAGACATCATAAGTTGAATGAGAGAGAAACTGCTGATAAAGAGAAAAAAAAAGCTTCATAATTTAGTACCTTTGGGGGAAGTTTTTTTCTGCTTTTTGAACAAGGAGCCCCACATTATCATTTTGCCTTGGGGCCCTGAGAAAATTATGTTGGCAGTTCTGGAGAGGGTTGGAGAGCGGAAGGCAAGGTCAACCTCAGGCACCTCTGATTCAGCCAGATTAGGTCTGCTTTGGCTCAAAACAATGAGGTAAATGCTGAATCCAATTACAGCCTCCAAAGTTCAAGGTAAAGGTCATAAATTCTTTTTATTATCATAAAAACATAAAGGTCAAAAGTTGTTTTAATGTCAAACAACTTACAAACATTAGCAGAAACTTCTAAAGATCTAAAGTAAATAAAACCTAAATTATTTCTTCATCCATGTGGAAAATTGTCCAATTCACATTGTGAAGATCTTTATTTAAAAGTGAAATTCTGATATATTGAAATTAAAAATTGTCAATGGTTTCTCATTGAAGAAAACACAACTATTCCATTTATGGAATTTATAAATATTTTCAAAAGTGGCAAAACCTTATTCTAGTACACACAGTCCAGGTGAACAATAGGGTATGATAAGAGCATGTACTCATTCATTCAACAAATACATTAACTGAGCAAGGTGCTACACTCTAGTGGAATTTAAGGAACAAAAGAAATGCATACCTGCCTCCATGTATTGACAGTCTGGCCTAGGACACAGCAAATAAACAATAAAAAATAAATAAAATTTAAAATGCTGATAGTTGTTATTACCAAATGGAATAACAAGGGGCAATAGCATGGAACACAGCTTTTTTTTTTTTTCTTTTCTTTTACTAGCTTTTTGTGGAAACTCATTGTCTCTTTCTCACTTTCACTTTTTATCTATCCTCATACTTTCCTCTATTAATTGAATATTATTAAAAAAGAAAAAAACTCACTGCCATAGAGTTGAGTCCTACTCATAGTGACCTCCATTGGGTTTCCGAGGTGATAAATCTTCGTGGAAGTAGATTTCTGTTTTCCTTCCATGGAGTGGCTGGTGGGTTTGAACTGCCAACCTCTGGTTAGCAGTCAAATGCCTTAGGCACTATGCCACCAGAGGTCCTTATTAATTGCATATATGGATGTGAAAATGCTAGTCTCATGCACAAAGGTGTCAATGACTTATACCATATGCACTATAAAACACTACGCACTGCCTTGGAGTTGGATCCGACTCATAACAACCCCTCCTTGGGTTTCTGAGGCGTTATCACTACAGAAGTAAATTGCCAAACCTTCTTTCTGAGGACTGGCTGATGAGTATGTTTATTACTGAGCTTTGATTGATGAGGTTCTTAACACTAAGGGAAAGGATATATCGAGTCCTTACAGAGAGAAGGCTTATATAGCTCTACAGCAGTGTTGTCTAATAGAACTTTTTGCAATGGAAAAAAAAAGTTCTATAGTTGTCTGCCCAGTCAGGCAGCCATTTGCCACACATGGCTATTAACCTACTGCCACTGAGTTGATTTTGACTCAGTGACGCTTTAGGACAGAGTAGAACTGTCCCATACAGTTTCCAAGGCTGTGAAACTTTCCAGAAGCAGATTGCCTCATCTTTCTCCCTCAGGGTGACTGGTAGGTTTGAACCTCGTTTAATTAGCAGCTGAAAGCCTTAACCACTACACCACCAGAACTCATTCTATGTGGCTATTAAGCACTTAGAATGTGACTAGTGGGATTGGGAAATTGAATTTTTAGTTTTATTTAACTTTAGCCACTCCTCAGAAGGAAGGTTGGGCAATCTACTTCCGTAGTGATACCACCTCGGAAACCCAAGGTGGGGTCACTATGAGTCGGGTCCGACTCCACGGCACATAACAACAACAACAATTAAACTTTAAATAGCCACATGTGGCTACTCTGCTGGACAAAAACAGCTCTAAAGATCTCCAGGTCAATGGGAAACCTATTTATCAGGGGGGTTAAGGGTGGATGATGGGGGATAGTAGCCAAGAGCCAAGTTAGATAAGCAAGAAGCAATTTAGGAAATGCTTGCAGAGGTTTGCAGCCTTTTCTGGTACTTGGCAAGTATCCTAAGCTTGAGCAAGGTCTGAAGTTGAGGAACCAGGGAAGAAATTTAGGTTTAGTGTGATTATAAAGAAACCCATTTCTAAAGCTAAACTTTGTATGCAATCTCTGCTTGTGTTGCCTAATTTACAAACAGTCTGTTCTTATAACATAATTGTCCCTCCCATGAGGACAGAATTTTGCAGTTAGCAAAGCAATTTCACATCCATTATCTTGTTTAATTTTCACAATGAGGTAGTGAGATAGGCAAGATGGGGATTATTTACCAAAGAACCCACAATTGGAATGCTCAGTGGATTTCATGTAGAGAAATCTCTGTTCTAAGATTACAGTCAGCACTCCTAGTCCCTACTCTGCCTTGGATCATCTGGGCTAATCACCATGGAGACAGCGGCCATGCTAAGGAGAAGGTAGGTCAGAGGAGCAGGCAGAGATGCATCTCTCAGCCACTTGTCAAGTCCCACAATATCCCAGGCACTTTACTAGGACTCAGCAGTGAACAAGAATGTCAAAGTCCTTGGCATTTACCCAATGGACAAAGAATCCTGAAATCAAATCCCAAGTAAGATTTCTTCCCATCACCTTTCAGCTACCTGGCCACTTAGTCACTGCTCTCTCGTCATATGAGGATAGGTAAAAACATTATGTAGTTGCACTGTGCATCCCAAGTGGAGTCATGTCTCTTGAATTGTGACTGAACCACGGCAAGCTTGCAAACAATTTTCTCCTGTATTTTGCTAGTTTAGATCAGACAAAATTATCCTTTAAGAGACTCTGTAAGAACCTAAGAATTGAGATATTTCATAAACCCTGAGATGCAGTTCATGCCAGCCAACTTTGGACTGTTCCAAGCTGTAAGAGTCCTAGACCACTGTTTTCAATGTTTAATATGAATGAGATTCATCTCAGAAAAAAATATAATTTTCCTAGTGCTTTCCTGATTTGTATACAGTCCAGGAATCTGTATTTTTACTAAGTACTCCAAACCAAACCAAACTCACTGCCATCTAGTTGATTCCACTCATAGTGACTTCTCCTTGGGTTTCTGAGGAGGTATCTCTAGGGAAGTATTGCCCAATCTTCCTTCCGAGGAGTGGTTGGTGGGTTTGAACTGCCAGCCTTCTGGTCAGCAGTCAAATGTGTTAGGCACTACACCATCAGAGCTCCTACTCAGCTGATTCTAATGCAAGTGGTCTTCTCCTGACTATACTTTGAGGGAAAAAATGATCAAGACAAATAAATAAAGATTGAAAATAAGAGGACATACTCTCTAAACTTTCCCCAGTATTGAATGAAGAGTAATAGCAGACATTGGACTAGTTAATCTTAAAAGAAAAGTCTCAGAAAGGGAAATAGGATTAAACTATTCATAAATGATCATCCCAAGGAGCAAGACATTGCCTGACTTTTGCTCACTCAAGGCAGAATTTGTGCCAGTGGGTACTAGTCATAGTGATACAGATTTCAACTCAATACAGGGAAGGCCTTTTTTAAACTCTAGAGCTGCCCAACCACTGAGCAGACTTAAGTCCTGGCTCCTGTCATTGCTGGAGTTCAAGAAGAGATAGGACAGCCCTCATTGGTGGTGAGGAGGGAATTATTGGTTATGTAGAAATTCCTTTGGCTCCCATTAAAACGTGTGCACACCTCCAGTGATAACACACTATACTGTGATTAGTTTTTTATGTTTCTCTTTCCTCAATAAGACCATTAGCTTATTGAGACACTATGTCACATCCATCTTTACATCTATTAGTGCATATATAGTGTCTGGTACATCAGGTGCTCAGTGTATGGTTATTGTGAATCAAATCTCAGAAGGTAATAAATAAAGTTCCAGAATCTGCAAACCTAGACCTCTGACAATTTTGCTATAACCTCAACAGCAAAATTTGGATTTTACATCAATCTCTTCTTCTATCCACAGTGAGTTCTTAGCACTGTTCCTGGTACTTTTCCTTCAGTAAATGTTAAAGTTTCTTACCATAAGGGTCTTACACTCTTCTTTTACTTTTTTTTTTTTTTCTCTTTTAAGGAACGTTAGAGTTTACTGCTTCCATAGATGGTACTATTTTTCCTAATTCACATTTTAATTGGTTATTTCTAATATGTAGACAAGTCACTGATTATTGAATGCTGATCCTATCTCTGGGCAGCTTTGGGAACTGTCTTCTTAGATTTCACAGCTTTCAGTGGAAATGTAAAAAACCACATTATTTATCAATAGTGGCAGCTTTGTTCCCTCCCCCATCCCCATTTTTATATTTCACTTCTTCTTTCTGTCTTTTGCTGAACAGTGGAGGTAATAAGACATCTTTGTATTATTTCTGACTTTATTAGGAATGCTGCCAATGTGTTATAATTAGGTTATTTCTTCCCTTCTCTGCCTTTATGCTTGGTATGGATTTCTAAGAGCAGGAAAAGTGCCTGCTTTGAGACTTAAGGGGAGCTCTGGTGGCACAGTGCCTAAGGCATTTGACTGTGGATGGGGCACATCTAGCTACAGAACCAGGTTAAGGATGAGAGAAACTTGGGGACAAGGAGAGAGAAAATTGTTTCCAAACTCACGAATTATCAGTTTACACACACAGTGATTCTCTTAGAATCTATTGCCCACACACTGACATTGTGCTTCTATTCAATATATGTGTACATTCAAAATTAAAACTTCCCCCAAGAAATATTTATATCACAATAACTCACATTTGGAAACTATTTTAGAAGGTTATGTAACCTACATATTAAGACAAACTATTTCATCAGCCAAACAAATGGTATTTTCACTTCTATTTTGATCCTGGGCTAAACGTGTCCAAAGGTAGTTAGAAAACAACCAAACGCAACTTCAGATATCACTGCTACCACACACCATTCAGTCAGCACAATTTGAGTGATCAAAGTTCTCTACAACCTCTTGAAAAAGCATATTTTATTAAATTTGCCATCCATCTTCTTGTTTAATGAAATATTGTTGTTGTGTTGTTGTTATGTGTCATCGAGTCAGCCCTGACTCATAGCGTCTTTGAGGCAGTATCACTACAGAAGTAGATTGCCCAATCTTCCTTCTGAGGAGTGGCTGGTGGGTTTGAACCACCAGCTTTCTGGTTAGCAGTCAAGTGCCTTAGGCACTGAGCTACCAGACCTATGAAGAGAGGGCCAATATTGGGAGACCTAATATTCTGAACATTGATTAGTGTGTTTTTAATTCAACATGGAAAACTGACATTTCATTCTCTCAAAAGCACTTTAAAAGAAAGTGGCTCCACAATCTCTGAGCATTGTCATGAACTGGCTCTCTCCACCTTGTTCCTTGGGTTGTAAATTAATCCTTCTACATTTTTTTAGGGTCTCCAGGAAGGTTTTTAAAAATAGAGGTAATTTATAGTTCTGGCTATTTTAATCCTTCATAAACCTGAGAACAATCATAAAGAAAGCTCATCAACAAAAAATACATTCATCATCTGCTCATCTACTTTTTTGCAAGCAATGTGTGAAAGACAAAGTTGTATAGAGAGAAGAAAGCCACAGTTTCTACCTTCAAGTGTGATAGGAATTTAATAAGGAATTCTACAGTCTAAAGCAGTACAAACACCATGAGAAATAATTGGAAACAGGCTACTATCATCCAGAGGAAGTAAAGAAAGACAGTGTACCAATTTGAGAAAACAAAACCAAAAAGGTAAAAGGGTGTGCTTTATAAACTATAAAAAGAAGAGTCTTACATCAGTTCTGAGGTGACATCTTTTAAATTGATTATGTCTTTGAATGGGTAACCAGGTAAATAAACAAGAGATTTCTAAGAACAGGCCCATCTGAAGAGACTGAAAATGCCTGGATTGGAACAAGTAACTGGTCTGCCAGGATTTGAGTGTAGACAAGATAGACAAATATGAGAAGGATGGTCCTAGAATTGGTAGATTTATAAATGACTCACCAACTTTACACAAATGGTTAAAATCAGCATGGAGCATAGCAATCCTAACTGTAACTCTGCCTGGGCTACACAAGACTGGGCCCTGGGGTCAGAAAGCTTTGGGTCTGAATTTTGGCTTCTTCATTTACTACTGGTGTGCTTCTGTGCAAATTAGTTATCCTCTTAGTTTTCTCATCTTTAAGGTGATGATGATAATAATACCTATCTCTTTGAAGTGTTGTAATAATTAAATACATACATACATATAGTGTATGTATCATAGTATTTAATGTACATATACATGTACTGATTGTCACACTCTTAAGTGATACTAAGCATCATAACCATTAATGACATTTAAATAGCACTTTGGTGACCTGCCCGGTACCTTTTTAATGGTTGTCTTGGATGAAGATAATGAAGGCACGTTTTTCAAGTTCCACATTTTACACATGTAGTTATGAATTTATTCAGGTATCATCCTACATTTTGTGGTTCTTATTTTGCTCCTATGATTAGACTTTACGTTTATTCCTATTTAACTCTATTTTGTTTCAAGATCAGTGAATTGTTTCTACTATTAAAAATCTGCCTATTAATGTTAGTTCTCCCTGAGAACCACAAGGAAGTATCTAGTTTTATACATGGTAGATGATGGTTTCATTTATAGACATGAGGAAAATTAAGGAAATTCATGATGGGAGAGGGTCAGAATTCTGTTTTGGGCATATTCACTTGACATGCCTAAGAGATATTTTTTGGAATTGTTCAGGAAGCAAATAAGACTTTTTAATCTGGCACTCAGAAAAGAGCAATGATCTGGAGATACTGACTTGATAGAAAACTGACAGCATATAGATGATATTTATAACCATGGATTTTGAAATCATTTACAAAGGACTGTTGTTTGAGAGGGAGCTCTGGTAGCATAGTGCTTAAGGCACTTGACTGCTAACCAGGTGGCTGGCGGTTCAAACCCACCAGCCACTCCTCAGAAGGAAGGTTGGGCAATCTACTTCCATAGTGATAACGCCTCGGAAACCCAAGGAGGAGTTGCTATGAGTCAGGGCCAACTCATCATGAATCAGGGCTGGCTCATCATGAATCAAGCCCTGAAGGACTATATTTAGTGATCAGATAGAGATGGAAGAACTGATAACAGAGAAAGAGAAAAGATTGCTGGTGAGGTAGAAGAAAAACCAGGAAAGTATGTTGTTTCAGAAAATCAGTGTGGAAAGTGTTTTGTGAAGGAAGATGGACCAAATGTGAGAAGTCATATAAGCCTTTTCAAATGTTTTCAACATTTGACACCTGTATATGACAAACATTAACCAGAGTTTCAAAAACAAGTAGAAGATGGGGAGATGTATTTGTAAATTACATAATAACGGCTAATAGCCAGACTATAATAAAGTTTGGGAGCTCTGGTAGCATAGTGCTCGTGGCACTTGATCCCTAACCAGAAGGCTGGTGGTTCAAACTCACCTGCTGAAGTGAGATGGGGCAATCTACTTCCTAGTGATACCACCTCAGAAACCCAAGGAGGGGTGGCTATGAGTCAGGTCTGACTTGATGGCACATAACAACAACAACAATAAAATCTAGAAATTAGTAAGAAAAAATATAACAAATTTGACATAAAAAAGGGCAAAAATATATGAAGATATAGTTCACGTTGTTGTTGTTGTTATGTGCTATTTAGTCAGACCCAACTCATAGCGACCCCCCCTATGAGCGACTTCCTTAGAGATACTGCCTTGAAAACACAAGGAGGGGTCACTATGGGTCAGGATTGACTGGATGGCAGTGAGTTTCGTTTGGTTTGGAAATCATTTTGGAAGTAGATTGCCCAGTCTTCCTTCTGCGGAGTGGCTGGTAGGTGTGAATCTCCAGCCTTCTGGTTAGCAATCAAATGCCTTAGGCACTACACCATCAGAGCTCCTTAGCAAGAATACAGTCAATAACTAATGTCCCAAATAATCTGGGAAATGCACATTAACCGAAAGAGCATTTTTTCAAATTAACATAATAAAAAAAGATTGATAATATTCAGTGTTGCTGAGGGTAAGGAATAGAAGATACTTTCACACTCAAATGAAGAGAAGACAAATTTCTATGGTGTTCTAGGAAGTCAATTTTATAGTATACATCAAAATTTTAAATGGACATACATGTCAGTATAGCATCTCACTTTTGGTAGCTATCTGAAAAAAATATATTGACATACGTACAAAGAAATATGTGCAAGATCATTAAAAACAGTACACTTTGTAATAGCAAAAAATTGGAAACACCTCCACGTCCACTAATGGGAAATAATTTTTAAAATTCCACATTCATTTTTAATACAGAAGACAGTAGGGAAGTTAAAACAAAAACGAGTTAGATCTGCATGTAGTGAAGTTGAATGATCTCCAAAATGTACTTTTAAAGAAGAAAAAATAAAGGTGCAAAAAATACATATGAATCATTACACTTATATAAAATTAAGAAATATACTATGATTTTGTATATTTTCATGAATGTTGTAAATACATCAAAAAGGCCACCTGACTAATGTTAATTGTTGTCTCTGGAGATAACAAAAAAAAAAACCAAAAACCCAAAAAACCACCAAACGCACTGCCATCCAATCAATTCCAACTCATAGGGACCTCCTTCGGGTTTCCCAGGCTGTAAATCTTTACGGAAGTACACTGCCCAGTTTTCTTTCTGTGGAGTGACTGGTGGGTTTGAACAACCAACCTCCTGGTTAGCAGTCAGATGCCTTAGGTTAAAGTTTGAATTTTATTTTTCTTGTTTAGTTTTATATTTCTTAACTCACCTGGATTTGTTACTGCCCTATCTACTTGAGGGAGCTCTGGGGCACAGTGCCTAAGGTATTTGACTGCTAACCAGAAGGCTGGAGGATCAAACCCACAAGCCACTCCTTGGAAGGAAGATTGGGCAATCTACTTCTGTAGTGATACCACCTCGGAAACCTAAGGAGGGGTTGCTATGAGTTGAATCTGACTCAACGGCAGTGAGTTTGGTTTTTTGGAGTATCTACTGATTTTTTTTTTTTTAGGAAAATAGCATATTTTTACTAGGCAAGTCAAGTTATAACATAACTGATCTAGAGAATTAATTTTAGGATATATTAATTAATTCATCAAATATTTAAATTCTTACTACCTTTTTTTTTTTTTTTCAAATAACACGTGCCTTTTGCACTTGTTTGGCAATCACTGCTTTCCCCTGCTGGGAAATATTTTTGTAAATGGTCTATGCTAATTTCCTTTTTTCTTACAGCAACATGTAAAAATAATAAATAAAATTGGCATAGTGGTGTTTAGGAGCTCTGGTAGCATAGTGCCTAAGGCACTTGACTGCTAACCAGAAGGCTGCTGGTTCAAACCCACCAGTCACTCCTCGGAATGAAGATTGGGCAATCTACTTCCGTAGTGATACTGCCTCGGAAACCCAAGGAGGGGTCGTTATGAGTCGGGTCTGACTCGATGGCACATAACAACAACAACAGTGGTGCTTACTAAAATATCTCCTAGAGGGAGGAAGCAGTTGACAAACAGGTGTAGAAAGAGTGTGTTATTTGTAAAAAATACAAGTATATATCATGAATGTTGTATTTGTTACATTGTTGTTGTTGTTATGTGCTGTTGAGTCCGACGACTCATAGCCACCCCTCCTTGGGTTACTGAGGCAGTATCACTACGGAAGTAGATTGCCCCATCTTCCTTCCGAGGAGTGGCTGGTGGATTTGAACCACCAGCCTTCTGGTGAGCAGGTAAGTAAGTGCCTCATGAAAAAGGCAGGATTCCTGTCCTTGTAAGATTTATCTTCTAGTGGATTCAGGTTTCAATTAGTCTTCTCTCTGTAATGGTGACCTCAGCTGTTCTAAGATTTTCCATCTCCATGGAAAAATACCTAAGATCAACTTCCTGCACTTATCATGACAACATGAAGAAATTAAGGAATTTAATATGGAGACCAAGCCATCTTCAAAGTGCTGTCTCATTGCTTTACAATCACACTGAGGATTTCCAAAAGCAGTAGAGATAAAATAGTATAGCATGAGTAAAGAAAAATTTTGGGGCTTGCTCTAGAAACCCTTACACCCTTTCTATGACTATTTCTATGGGAAAAGGCCACCAAATCTAACCAATTGACTTAACAAATGCACTCCTGGAACATAGCACTGTTTGTAAGTTGTTGACAGCCTGTACTTAGGCAACTGCTAGCTTAAATAGCTAAAAAACTCTGAGGTACCCACACAGACGTTATTGTACACACACTTTACTTTATGGTTGGATTCCTTCTATGACACTCACTAAGGCATAATAATTAAAAAAGAATGTCAGCCTATAGGAGCTTTGAGGCTCTTCCAACAGCAGGGATCTCAACACCATATTAAGCTTTGGCTACAAGTCTGCCCACACTGATAGAAAATTGAATTCATGCTTCTGAGCAGTGTCTGAGCCACAGCATTTATATTTCGTAGCAATTCCTGTTTTCTCTTTTTTTCTTACACATGTAAATGAAAATTCCCAATTTTCAGCTGCAAAAACAGCTGAATACTGTCATCATCAGAAAAATTAAAGGCTTGTCTCAAAGAGGGAACTGCTCTTTAGAAATCCCTGTGCATCCCAGGGCAGAGAAAAAATGTCGTTAACAATTCATCTTTGCTAAAAGATGTATTTATCTTACATGGCTCTTCACAGCAAGAACAACTCTAGGCCATGGTGGCTAGAAAATTCTCAGGGTTTAGAAAGAGGCATTATGAATAGTCAGCGAGCATTCAACTCCAGAGTCATTACACCTCCATCAAACTGTCTGACCTTGGGTAATTCACTTGACTTTTATTTCCATTACACTTGACCTTGTATTTCCATTTCTTTCCTCATGCTGATCTCCTTGCCTAGACTGGTTTTCCTCATATCTCCTCCATGTCTCGAGTTCTTATAAAATGCTCTTCTATGAAGGCTTCTGTGATTCCTCTAAGCCAAATCAGCTTGTTTCTTACTCATAATCCCATTCTAGAATGCCCATAGGTCTATTATGTCATTTGGCATATGACATTACTGTTAAGTATTTATTATTCTATTTTTATTAGTTAATCATGTTATTTTATGACCATTTTAGGATATCAGACCATATGTTATTACCCCTACTCCTACTAATACTAAAGCTTTTATTATTAGTATTATGAGTGCTTACTCTGACCCTAATATGAATATATTCTAATTGTCACAAAAATCCTATGAGATGGGTATTATTATTATCACCAATTTAATGCTGAGGAAAGTGAAACCAAGAGAGATTATAGAGATTATACTGATGAGTAGTAGAGACAATGAGTCAAAATAAAATCTATTTTATTTTAAAGCCTGTGTTTTTAACCACTGTCCTAAAATATAGTTTTTCAGTAACAGTAGATAAATTTACTAAGTGGTTACTAGATGTCCGAGTCTATACTATGTGCTCTATATACATTAGTTATTTTGATCTTCACAAAACCTCTGTGGTATAAATATAGTGGTTATACTCTCAATTAAAAAAAAAATAAATTAAATTAAATTAAGTGACTTGCCCAAAGTCACAGAACAATGAAGACTGATTTGGATGCAAACTGGTCTCCCTCCACAGTGAGCCCTTCCTCATTAAACTAATCTATGACTGGATGGTAGACTCTTCTTTAATCTTTGCATAGGTTTTTAGGAATGACCCCTCTAGAAACAGAAAACTGAAGAGTTACCCCTTCTGAGTAATATGCATTGACAAAATTCACCAACCTTAAGCACTCACCTTAGCACATGTGTGGATCCATTAATGGTTGTGGTTGAACAGGGGACAGTCTGGCCCAGAATGGAAGGTCTTCGGTAGCGCTCATCATCACAGCAGAGGATGATGAGGAAGGCACGTCTAAAAGACTTATTCAAGAAGGCGTAGAGAAAGGGATTCAACCCAGAATTGATATAGCCGAGCCAGAGGAAAGCGGTCCACACCTGCTCAGGGACAGTGTAGTCTATGAAAGGATCCACAATATTGGTAACAAAGAATGGAGCCCAGCAAAGGCAGAAGCAACCCATGATGATGCACAGGGTCTTGGCCGCTTTAGTCTCTGTCCTCATGCGATGTGTGCTGTGCTGGTCTGCTGGCTGGGGTCTGCCCTCTGAGGGGGCTCCTGCCCGCTGCAACATCTGGATCTGGTGGGCATGCTCCTTAGCTGTGACATAGATGCGATAATAGGCCAGCACCATGAGGAGGAACGGGATGTAGAAGGCCACCACAGAGCAGGTGATGGCATAGGGCTTGTTGACCATGAAGATACAGTACGTAGAGTTAGAGTTCTGGTTGAACTTTCTTTTTTCTATCTGAAAGTTGGAAGGAGAGAGAAACAGAGGGAGGAAGGGGAAGAGGAAGTGAAGAATATGACACAGGTAGAGAATGAGTTGAAAAAAAAAAAAGATGAAAAAGAAGAGGAGGAAAGGGAAGGTTAGGGGATAGGAAGAAGGAGAAGGGAACAAGAAAGGAAGGGATAAGAAGAGATAAAGAATAAAGAGCAAAGGAAAAGGAAAGAAAGAAGAAAGTTTATCATCACAGCTTTGTTTGTGTCATAAGCCTACAACATATAGAAACTTAATGGTAGAAAGAGAACATGATCACATTTCAGGGGTCAGAGGATTTTTTTTTTTTTTTTTTTTTAATCACCCTTCTGATAGAGGGGGGAAAGCTCCATGGAACAGCAGATATAAAATGGGGACAAAAGTCATTCCTCATTCCACCTACCCAACTGGTAGTAGAGGTTTGCTTCTCGTCTCCTTTCCTATATTCTTGCACATCATATACAACTATTTCTTAACAGGATGTTTATAGACAAGTAATTTCATAATCACCTGGGGTTCGTATTACAAGTCCAGATTCCTGCATTCCTCCCACCACTACATATACTGGGTCTAAATTTCTGGGGGATGGGGCTCAGATATCTTCATTTTTTAACAAGTTTTTTTTAAATTCTAAAGTTCACCAACATTTGAGAACCACTACTCTCTACCAATTTAAACCTAGTTCTTTAGGGGATATCATGGGGCACTTTGTTGTTGTTGTTATGTGCTGTCAACTCATAGCAACCCCTCCTTGGGTTTCTGAGGCAGTATCACTACGGAAGTAGATTGCCCCATCTTCCTTCCAAGGAGTGGCTGGTGGGTTTGAACCACCAGCCTTCTGGTTAGCAGTCAAGTGCCGTAGGCACTACCTTACTGGGGCACTTTAGTAGACTCAAATCTCCACTTACTCTATGCTCTACTAAAGTCTCCCATTTTGGTAGCAAAATATTCAAAGTATTAGCATAGAATGATGGCCAGTCAGGACCTTAAAGTTAGGGAGAAAGAAAGAGTAGATATTTTGGAATCATGGAAGAAATATTATATAGATCAGGCATGGCAAGATCATGAAGGACCTTAGCATCCAACCAGAAGAGATGGGACCTAGATAACACTTGCCTCAACTAACTCTCCTTCCATCCCTTTCCATATTCACTCTATGTAAGTGTTCATCCCAATCACTCCATTGAAATTGCTCAGGTCAAGGTATCAGTGACCTCCATATTGCTACATCCAGCCCTCATTTTAATGGATCTATCTATGCTTTTTAACACACTTTTTCAGGTAAATATTTTATTGAAATAAAATATGTATAAATCACATAAATATTAAATGTACATACAGATGAATAAATTATTACAAAGTAAATACACTCGTGTAATCATTACTGAAATCACACTACTTTACCAGCATTCCAGAAGACCCACATATACCCCCTCCCAATTATCACTACCCACAAATGTAGCCATTGACCTTTGTCACATAGAGTAATTTTGTTTTTCAACTTAATATAAAAATAAATGGAGTAATAAAGTACATACTCTTTGTATCTTACTTCTTTCATTCAATTGGTATCTGTGAGATTCATTGGTATTACTTTATGGGTTGTGTTGTTAGGTGCTGTTTAGTCAATTCCAACTCATAGCAACCCTATGTACAACAGAAACACTGCCCTGTTCTGTCCCACCCTTATAATCCTTGCTACATTTAAGCCCATTGTTGCAGTCACTGTGTTAATTCATCTTGTTGAGGGTCTTCCCCTTTTTGGTTGACCCTCCACTTTACCAAGTATGATATCCTTCTCCAGGGACTGGTCCCTTCTGACTACATGACCAAAGTAGGTGAGGTGAAATCTGGCCATTCTCGCTTCTAAGGAGCATTCCAGTGGCACTTCTTCCAGGATAGAGTATTCTTTGCCAGCAACACAACTCAAAAGCATCACTCTTCTTAGATCTTACTTATTCATTGTCCAGGTTTCATATGCATATGAGGAGATTGACAATACTATGGTGTGGGTTAGGCGTACCTTAGTTTTCAAAGTGACATATTTGCTCTTCAACACTTTAAAGAGGTCTTTTGCAGCAGATTTGCCCAGTGTAATATAAGATCTGATTTCTTTCTTTTTTTTTTTTTTT
>NW_006921697.1:2365123-2384000 GCF_000298275.1 Orycteropus afer afer
GGGGTCCAAGATTATCTTCTGTGTCTGTGTTAATTGGTTTCCCTTTTCTGTGTTGAAGAGGGTCTGTGCAATCCTTCTGCCTAGTCCGCCATCTTGCCCCACCTCTCCCAAGATCTGATTTCTTGATTGCTGCTTCCATGTTGATTGTGCATCCAAATAAAATGAAATATCTGACAACTTCAATCTTTTCTCCATTTATCATGATGTTCCTTATTGGTCCAGTTGTGAGGATTTTTGTTTTCTTTTTGTTGAGGTGTAATCCATTCTGCAGACTGCAGTCTTTAATCTTCATCAGTAAGTACTTCAAGTCATCTTCACTTTCAGAAAGCAAGTGCATATCACAGGTTGTTAGTAAGTCTTCTTCCAATTCTGATGTCATGTTCTTCATATAGTCCAGCTTCTCAGATAGTTTGCTCAACATACAGATTAAATAAGTATGGTAAAAGGATACATACCCCTCGTGATTTTAAACCACGTAGTATTCCTTTGTTCTGCAGAAATGACAGCCTCCTGGTCTATGAATTGCATGTACTAGTAATTTATTATTTTTAATTGTAGTATAACATTGTATTGTATTATCCATTCCACTATTCATGGATATTTTAGTTGTTTTTAGTTTTTTATGATTTTGCATAAAACTATTATGAATATTCTTATAGATTTTTTTTTTTTTGTCATGTGTGTGTACATATATTCTCATTTCTCTTGGGCACATACTTAGGAGTGAAATTGCTGTATCATAAGGTAAATACATACTCAGGAGTGCCTGGGTGTATAAACAGTTAACATGCTCGCCTGTGAAATGAAAGGGTAGAGGTTCAAGTCCATCTACAGGTGCTTCAAAAGAAAGGCCTGGCAATCTACTCTTGAAAAACCAGCCTTTGGAAACCCTAAGGAGCATAGTTCTATTCTGACAAAAATAGGGTCATGAGGAGTTGGAATCAATTCAGTGGAACTTGCAAACGATTTTGCAAAAGGATTGTATCCATTTACATTCCTACCACCAGAGTATGACAATTCTGTTTATTCCAAATCCTCACCAACACTCAGTACGGTCAGTGTGTGGTGGTTCTTCATTTAAACCCCTTAGCTCCAAAGACCCATTCCTGCATTTTATGCTGTTGTTTTTATAGATTTTAATTCTACATATATTTTAAAACAAACACGACAGTATTACTGTTGTTGTTTTAAATAATCAATATTGTTTTATATTTACCCACATATTTATCATATCTCTACATTCTTTCCTGCTATTTGATGCTTCCATCTAGGATCATTTTCTTTTTACTTGAAAAAGTTTCCATTAACAGACTTTTTGGTCCCGCCTGCTACTGACAATTTCTGTTTTTGTTGATCTTAAAATGTCTTTAGTTCATCTTCATTTTTTAAGAATAGTTTCATTGGGAAAAGAACTGTTTAGAAACAGTTCTAAATTTAAACAGTTTCCCTAATCTTTATAAAAAGGTCATTCCATTGCCTTCTTGCTTCTATTTCTTTTGCAGTGTCGGAAGGATCTTTTTTTTTCCTGTTGAATGTAATTTTTTTTTGCTGTAGTTGTTTTAAAAAAGCTTTTGTTGTTGAGAATATACACAGCACAATGTATAGCAATTCAATAGCTGTACATGTACCATTCATTGACATTGATCACATTCAAATTGTGCCACCATTGTCACCCTCCTTTTCTGAGGTGTTCCTGCCCCAATAACCTAAATTCACTGCCTCCTAAGGCTCTTATCTAATCTTTTGAGTTGCTATTGTCACATCAATCCCCTATAGATGATTCTTAAAAGAGCACAATGATTAAGCCAGGCTTTTTTTTTTTTTTTTTTTAACTAAAAATATACTGTTTGGTTTTGAAAGACTTCAGAGGATATTGGTTTAAGGTTTAAAGATCATCCCAGAGCAATAATTTTAGGGATTCATCCAGCTTCTATGGCTCCTGAAAGTCTAGAGTCCATGAGAATGTGAAGTTCTCCTCTTCATTTCCCCCTTTTGATCAGGATTCTTCCATAGTATCTTTGATCAAAATTTTCAGTAATCGTAGTTGGGCATCATCCAGTTCTTCTGGTCTCATGACCAAGGAGGCAGTTACTCATGGAGACATCTCTAGTGACTTTTGATATTTTGATATTTGTCTTTATTTTTCAGCACTATGGATGTAGATTGACCAACTTTCCTTCTGAGGAGTGGCTGGTGGGTTTGAACCGCCAGCCTTCTGGTTAGCAGTCAAATGCCTTAGGCACTATGCTACCAGAGCTCCCTTTTATTATGAAATGCCTAGAGTAGTTTTTTATTTAACCTGCTAGGGTTACACAGAACTTCTTGAGTCTTTATCTATTGGCCTTTATCTGTTTCGAAAAATTCTTGGCCTATTTCTTCAAATATGGCTTCTTCATATATGACTTTCTTCAAATATGAGAGAGATATGATTTTCTGTCTCTTCTCCTTTGGGATTACTTTTCTATGTTTTATATATCTCTTACACATTTTCTGTCCATTTATATCTCCTTGCTTCAATCTGGATAATTTTTTTTGGATCTAACTTTAAATTAATTCTCAGTCTTCTTGTCTGGAACTAATCTACTATTACTAAAGTCATCTACTATATTTATTTCCTTTATTATACTTATTAATTCTAGTATCTCCATAATCTCCATTTGATCTTTTTTGTAGATTTGTATTCTCTAATGAAATTATCGGGAGCTCTGGTAGCATAGTGGCTAAGGCACTTGACTGCTAACCAGAAGGCTGGTGGTTCAAACCCACCAGCCACTCCTCAGAAGGAAGGTTGGGCAATCTACTTCCGTAGTAATACTGCCTTGGAAACTCCAGGAGGGGTCGCTATGAGTAGGGTCCGACTTGATGGCACATAACAACAACAACAGCATTTAACTTGTTTCAATTAAAGTAATAGGGGTGCTTGCCAGGGAGCTCCACTTTGGCAAATCCTCTATATTCCCAGCATTACAAAACTACTATAGTCTCTGTCCAGCTTTTAGTCTCTCAGCAGTTGCTTTTAGTTTAAGAGTAGGCACATGCTTTAAGGAAAAACTGAGTGCTAGGTTTTAGGCTCATATTGCTAAAGTCTCCACTTTTCTAGCATCCTGACACCTTCATTCCTTAGATCCTTTTCCTCTCTATACACCTGCATTCCTTGGGCAATGTTATACATTCATAAGGCTTCAAATGGCACCTAATCTTTGATAATGCCCTAATTTTTATTTATTCCTAGCCAAGACTTCCCAGAAACTCCAGAAATTGCTATCAAGCCTCTTACTTGACAATTCCACTTGCATATCTAATGTTGAAGGAGCTCTGGTAGCATAGTGCCTAAAGCATTTGACTGCTAACCAAAAGGCTGGCGATTCAAACCCACCAGCCACTTTTCGGAAGGAAGAGGGGGCAATCTACTTCCATAGTGATACTGCCTCAGAAACCTAAGGAGGGGTTGCTATGAGTCGGGTCTGACTCGACGGCACACAACAACAACAACAACAACATCTAATGTTGTTGTTGTTGTTCTTAGTTGCTGTTGAATAGATTATGACTCATAGACCCCATGTGTCACAGAGTGGAACTTCTCCATAGGAATTTCTTGGTTGTAATCTTAATGGAAGTAGATCATCAAGGGCTTTTCCTCTGCAGTGCTGCTGGATGGGTTTGAACTGCCAAACTTCAGGTTGAGCACACTGGTTGTGCCACCTAGCCAGGACTTCCCAGGAACTCCAGAACTTGCCATCAAGCTGTTCTCTCAACACTTCCATTTGCATATCCAATAGGCAACTCAAATTTATGGTGTCCAAAGTGAGCTTTTGACTCTCCCCAGCAACAAACACCATCCCAACCACAGCCTTTCTTATCTGGACTGATGGTCACTCCCTCCAGTTATCTGGTTGCTCAAACAAAAATCCTTTCAGTTATATTAGACTCAGCCTCTAGTCTCACACTCCTTTTCCAATCTTTCAAAAGAATCCTTATTAAATCTTTAGAATATATCCCAAGTATTTCTCAAAATCCTTTTTGTTACTACTACTGTTGGAGTACTGTCATCTTCAATAGCCTCCTAGATAAACTCTGCTTCTTCTCTTGCTCCCTACTATATTTTTTTAACAGAGCATCCAGAAAAATGCTTTTAAAATATCAATTAGGTTATGTCACTCTTTTACTCAAAATCTTGGAATGGCTCCTCTTTTCATTCAGAGTAAAAGTTAATGTTCTTAAAACAGCCTACAAGGTCCGACATTGCCTTCCCCTTTTATTCTTTTTAATTTCTCTCCTGATTTCTCACTGCTTATTGGAGCTCTGGTAGCCTAGTGCCTAAGGCATTTGATGGCTAACCAGAAGGCTGGCTGTTCAAACATACCAGCCACTCCTCGGAAGGAGTATGATACTGCCTTGGAAACCCAGAGAGGTCCTGTTAAGAGTCGGATCCTACTCAAGGGCAGTGAGTTTGGTTTGGTTTATTTACTTTGCAGCAGTCACAGAGCGTCCCTGATGTGTCAGGCACAGTTTGTCTGGGGGCCTTTGTGCTAGTTTTGTTCCTCTGCCTGGTATATTCTTCCCCAAGTTATCCACAAGGCTAACTCACTCACCTCTTAAAGATGTCACCTTCTCAATGAGGCCTAATCTGCACATCCTATGTAATACTACAATGTTCTCCTTATCCACATGTTTTTTTCCATAACACTTATCATCTCCTAATACCTTATATAATCTACTTACTTTTATCAAATCACTTATTGTATACCTCTCCTTACTGAAATACAAATTTTACAAAGGTAGGAATCTTTATCTGTTTTGTTCAACAAGTATCCTGAAGACTTGGAATATAAATAACAAAAAACCCAAACCCACTACCATCACGTTGATGCCAACTCATAGCAAACCTATAGGACAGAGAAGAACTGCCTCATAGAGTTTCCAAGGCTGTAAATCTTATGGAAGGAGACTACCTCATGTTTTTCTCACACAGCAGCTGATGGGTTCAAACCACCAACCTTTGGTTCACAGATAAATGCTTTAAGCACTGCACCACCAGAGCTCCTGGAACATCAAAAAAAAAAAAAAAAAACCACCTCATGATTAACACACATGATGGCAGCAACCCAGTTATAAAAACACCCCCCCCAAAAAAAAAACCACCTCATTGCCATCTAGTCAATTCTGAGTCATAGTGACCCCCTTTGAGTTTCTGAGGCAGTAAATCTTCAAGGAAGTAGATTGCCCAGTCTTCCTTCCGAAGAGTAGCTGGTGGGTCTTCTGGTTAGCAGTCAAATGCCTTAGGCACTACACTACCAGAGCTCCTGGAACATTGTTGGTGTTGTTATGTGCCATGGACTTGGACCCGACTCATAGCGACCCCTCCTTGGGTTTCCGAGGTGGTATCACTATGGAAGTAGATTGCCCAACCTTCCTTCTGAGGAGTGGCAGGTGGCTTTGAACCGCCAGACTTCTGGTTAGCAATCAAGTGCCTTAGGCATTATGCTACCAGAGCTCCTCCTGGAACACAGTGTCCAATAAATAATTACAGAGTGAAAGAATACATGAAATATGACAACATCTCACCACCTCAAATTACTATCATCCTTAATCCTAGTTACCATCATCACTTGCCAGAACTACTTCAATTCTTTCTTAAATATTTTCCCTATTTCCACTCCTGCCATTGTACAGGCATGTCTGATCTTAGCTAAAATGATCCTTTGAACACATAGGCCAGATAATGTCACTTTCGCTATCACTTAGAGTGAACACCATAATCTACCTCTTCCTTCACTGCTCTTATCATTTCCTCCCTTGCTCAAAGTCCTTCATAAGCTGCTAAACCGTGCCCTGAGCTTGGCAAGCATTCTCCCTCCTCAGGGTCTTTGCATTTATTACACCTTTGGCCTGGAACACTTTTTCCTGCTTTCTTTTCTGCAGGATTATGCTCTAGCATCATCTTATCAAAGGAGGTGAATTTCACATCTAAAATAACATTTTCCTTCCTATCTTTTCACCCTGTCTATTATTATTTGTAAAATTTTACACCAGAAGTATATTGAGGTTTACAACAACATATTTTGAGTACCAGAAGAGCTGGAAATTTTTCACTACTGATTTCTCATGGGCCTAGAAACAGTAGACATTCAATTACTCTTTCTGGAATGAATAAATAAATAAAGTGAGCAGGCAATTTGTAGCTTAATTTTTTTTTCTTTTTACATTAAAAAAGACTTACTCTGTAAAAGGAATATTAAGCATGGCAATACTGTTTTGATTACATGAGATTAAAATATATGAAGCATTTAACACACAGTGATGATGGAAAACTGATAATGATGTTATTAACCAGAGTCTAGATTTAGAAACATAGTTATAAAATAGTGTGTAAATTGGTTGTATGTAGGGCACATGGTGCAGAAACTTGGTCATGAGACGCTCTACCTGGGCTAAAGCAGTGGTTTTGGAAAAGGAAATGATAAAAGGGAAAAAAATTGCATGAATGAAGGGAAGTGGTGATCAACTACATACAGAAGGAAGTAAATGTGTGCGTACAGAGGGAAGCATCTGTGAATGTAGGACATAGGTGGGTCTGTGGTGTTGGGGAATGAAAGCGAAAGATATGTCAAAAGCACAACTTCCAGGGACTGAAAGGAGGACTGGACTAGGAGTCAAAGCTCCTGCTTTGGGTGTTTGTGTGAGGATACACAGGCTGTCATACACAACTGTTGGAGTGTGAATTGGAACAAACTGCCGAAAGAACCATTTGGAAAAACCTACAAAAAAATTAAATTCACATACTCTTTGTCTTAGTAATCCCCTGCTTAGGAATTTATTCTAAAAATATACTGGTACAGGTGTATGTAAAGTCGAGGATATTCACTGCAGTACTGTTCAGAAAAGCAAAGAAATGAAAATAGCCATCAATCAAACAAACAAAAAAGAACACTGCCATGGAGTTGATTCCAGCTCATAGCAACCCAATAGTACAAAGAAGAACTTCCCCATTGGGTTCCCAAGGCTGTAGATCTTTACAGAAGCAAACTGCCTCATCTTTTTCCCACAGAGCAGCTAGTGGGTTTGAACCTTCTGGTTAGCAACCAACTGCCTTAACCAGCACACCACCAGAGCTCCTCCAAATGGCCATCATTAGGGAATGGTTAAACAAATTATGGATTATCATCATTATTGAAATAATGCACCAATTTTGAAAAAATGCAGTACCTCTATATGCATGGTTACACATCTCTAAGATATGAAAAAAGCAGGGTGTAAAACATGTATATAGTATGTCTTCTGGTGTGTCAATATAGACATACAAATATACATGTATGTGTGCATACATACACGTCTATTACAAACATAATACATGTGTGTGTATGTGTATAAACCCACACCCACACTTATTTATGTATGTTTGTATGTGCCTGCACCACTTTAGGACATAGGAAAAAGGGTTAACAGAAGTTGCCTTATGAAAGAGGATTGGTGATCTAGGGTGAAAGCTCTAATATAATTTTCATTGTATTATTTGTTTGCTCTGTTTGAATTTCTTACCCTGAAAACCTTTTGAAATAAATTATTCAAGTGACAAGGATAACAAAACCCTAGCATTTGAGACCTAATTTAAAAAAATAACAAAACTCTAGGCAAATGGCATAACCTCTTTGTACCTTAGTTTCCTCAGCTGTAAAATGGTCACAGAGAGCCTCTTCTCTTTGCCTATCTTTATGGAGATGTTATTAGAAGAAAATGATAGATATAATGGCATAATGCTTTTAGAAGTATTTTTTAAAATTTAAACTCTTTTATGAATAAAAGGG
The DNA here is from genome assembly GCF_000298275.1 of Orycteropus afer afer. Lineage (NCBI taxonomy): Eukaryota > Metazoa > Chordata > Mammalia > Tubulidentata > Orycteropodidae > Orycteropus > Orycteropus afer. The sequence continues at coordinate 2,372,929 of NW_006921697.1, forward strand.
ATTATTATAGTATACATTTAGAAATAAATTTAAGAGAAGAATACATTATATTTCTGCCATTTCCTAAAAATGTTTTAAATTTTCAGTTTTCAAGTTGGTACAGGCTCATTCTGCTGGATGACAGAGAGAGAGGGAAGATGGATATCTGTGTTTTCATCACAGATTGCTTCAAGAACTTGAGCTTGCCCTGCTACTCTCCAGAATCTTTTGCATTCACTTAAAAAGGTTTATTAGGAAGCTACTATGAGCCAGCAAATGTGTTAGAATCTGGGGATCAAAGCCATGTCTGCTTGGAGTGCAGAGTTTAGTTGAGAATCTAGTGCTGTGCTGTCCAATACAGTAGTCACCGGTCATGTGTGGCTGCTGAACACTTGAAATTTGTAGTAAATTGAGATGTGCTGTTAGTGTAAACTACACAGCAGATTTTGCGGACTTAGTACTACACTAAGAATGTAAACTATCTTATTAATCATTTTTGTATTGATTACACATTGAAATGATGTTATTTTGGATATATTGAGTTAAATAAACATACTAAAATTAAGCTCACATGTTTGTTCTCAGGTTTTAAATGTGACTTGTAGAAAATTAAAAATTCTATATGTGGCTTCCACTTACAGCTCCTCTTCCATTTCTATTGACCAGGGATGAATAGACAACTGAAACACAGATCAGGAAGTGGTACAAGAGATGTAAAACTTCCTAGCTTTGAAAAGTCAGGAGGACTTCCTGTAGGAACTGAAAGAGCCAATTTTGAGTCAATTGATTTTCTTTCAAAGAAAGAAAAGCTATACATTTTCCATCTAGGTGGAATCTAAAGAAAAGGTTTTAAAGATTTCTTTCATCTCTCAAGGTTTATTTTTCTTAGAGAAAGAAGTTATATGAACATGCTCTGAATTTTGAGGGTGTTCCTTTCAAATTATGTTAATAACCCTACAGTTGGTTGGTGTGGTTACTGATTTGTAAACTCTGTGGATGCAGGAGAAATTCTTTTCTAGCAAATCAAAAATCCACTGCCATCAAGTTGATTCCAAGTCAGAACTCCTATAGGACAGAATGGAACTGCCTCACAGGGTTCCCAAGGCTATAAATCTTTAAGGAAGCACATTGCTACATCTTTCTCCTATGGAGCAACTGGTGGGTTTGAACCACTAATCTTTTGGTTAGCAGCCAAGCACTTAACCACTGTCCCACTAGGGCTCCTTTATTTCTAGATAGCTTAGCTTTAAGATACAAGTGATTCCATTGAGGAAAACACGAGGGTCCTTGGAGTAGGTTCCTGCCCTGTGTGTTATCTATATTTGCATGTGTGTGCAGGTTTACATATGCTTAGGTATATATGTATTGGTAACATGTGGGCTGTGCTAGCTTCTCTCTAGGTATATTCAAGTGCAAATGAGCAACTAGATATAAAATGCACTTGCAACACCATAGAGTAAATATTAGGCATGCTAATAGTAAGCAGATGTCCCATAGATAGGGGATGTTCCATGCAGATAAGGGATACCCCTATCTCTTTTAAATAAACAAAAATCTCTCAGGTTATTTACCTTAGAAATTCTATGTCAGAAGGTGGGAGTCTGAGCCTTCATCAAAAGTTTCCAATTCACAAAATCTTATCCTTCCAAAGATATTCACTGTTAAATTTAGCACAAAAATTAAGCACATAGACCTTGAAGTCCAGTAAGCCTGGGCTCAAATACAGGCACTACTGCTCTATACCAGTGTGCTGTTTGCTTAACTGCTGTGATCCTTGGAGTAGGTTTCTTATCTAGACAATGAAGACAGTAATAAGAACCATTGCATATGGTTGCTGTAAGGTCTGAATAAGGTTCACAGGACTAATGATTAACATGGTTCTCAGTACACAGTAAGTGCTCAACATTTATTGGCTATTCTTCTTCTTCTTCTTCTATAGGTTCTTTGAAACTTAGATTGCATTTCCTCTAAGAATGATAGAATTGAGCATTTTAAAGAAGAGAATAGCCTTATGGCTTTCCTTGTACAGACCCTCTGCTTCTTCACTCCTTGCCCCTGGCATTTCTTTCAGAAGTCTGAGGAACTTATGTTCTGACATACCACATACTAACCCTGACCCAGGTCTTAGTTTGGACATCCTTTTCTGGGACAAGGAATGAGGCAGGCCTGGTGATGCAGTGGTTAAACTCTCAGCTGCTAAGTGAAAGTGGTTTGAAACTATCAGCTAGCTGCTTCATAGAAGAAAAGACCTGGCAATCTGCTCCCATAAAGATTATGCCCTAGGAAACTCTGTGGGGCAGTTCTACTCTGTCCTATAAAATTGCTAGGAGTTGGAACCAACTTCATGGCACACAATAAAATAATAGGGATTAGGGACTAGGAACTAGGGATGAAGTGTAGAGAGAAAGAGGTAGCTCCCGTTCAGTTGGTCCTGTTGGGCCAGAGCTTGCTTTCAATCTCTCCTTCCATTCCCTTTTCTATATCTACGTGGATCCTGGGATCGATTTTAAAGTGATTTCCTGACAACTTCCTCAGGGAATAAACCAAATTATTTTCTGTTGAGTCAGTTCCAACTTATGGCAACCCCATGTGGGTCAATGTAAAACTATCCTCCGTAGGGCTTTCAATGGCTATGATCTTTCAGAAGTAGATCATCAAACATTTCTTCTAATGCATCTCAGGGTTGATTTGAGCCACCAACTTTTTGGTTAGCAGCTGAGCTGCCTTAATTATTTGTGCCAGCTAAGGACTCCTTCCTTAGAGAATAAATCTACACTAATGAATCCAGACCACAGCTTCTGATCTTCATTACAAGTTTGGTATTACAAACATAGTATGTCTGAGCTGGAGGGACTATTAAAGATCATCTAGACAAGGATTGGCAATTACCTGGCATATGTGCCACAGGTCCTTTTCTTAGCAGACACTCTTCTCCACAGAGGACCAGTGGTCAGGGACACAGCTGGGCTTGGGACCCAGTTCCAATGACTCCTGGGCCAGGGCTCTCTTCATTCCCTAGTAACCTCCACACATGTAACATATATTCTCTGGGTCACTGCAGACCTCACATATTCTCCTTATGAACTGGGATGAAGGCCTCTTGAAGCACATCACTTCTCTCAGGCCCAACTCTGGAGTCCAACTGTCAAGATTTGAACAGCTGTTCTGCTATTTCTACCTTTCCGACATCAATGTCGGTTGAGTGACTCAACCTTTTTCAGCCTGGCTTAGATTGCATTTCTCATGTGCAAAATTGGAAAATAATTATACTTTTCCCAAAAGGATGCCGTTAGGGTTATATAGAAAGTATTTGGTGTACTTTCTGGCATATAGTAAGTATTCATAAATATTAGCTTCTTGTTTATTGTTGTCTTGTTTATTGTGTATTGTTTTGTTTCTTGTCTATTTTTGCTGGTAGTAGCTAAACTATCAGCATCTTTCTTAGAAATATCTACCCCACATGATGTTGTTCACATATTTATAATCACAAGCAAAAAGGTGGTCTTAGTGTAAACCAGTGGGCACTGTGTGGGTACTCACCAAATCAATTATGCCAATGTTATTCCAGCCTTGCATTATAGGGAGAAAAGAGATAAACATGGGAATGACCCAGCAGCCTCCCAGCATTAGTGCGATGCGCAGAGGGGTCATCTTGTTCCTATACACCAAAGGCTGGCAGCAGATAGCATAATACCTGGAGAGAGAATAGAAGGAGTGGGTGCAGTGGGTAACAAAAAATGGGATAGATAGGAAGGGAACAATAATAGATGACAGAAAACAGGGGAGAAGGAAACGAATGGAGAAGGGTGACAAAGAAGGGGAAATATTGAGGGACATGAGAAGAATTGGAGGGGGGAAGCAGAGAATACAAATGAGGAAGGAAGAAAAGAGAGAATAATGGAGAAAAAGTGGAGAGTGGGCAGTTGAAGATGGGAGAGAGAAGCAAGAAAAGAACAGAGAAAAGAAAAATGTGATTATACAATAAAACATGTATACTGGACAATAAGTTTCTGCTAATATAAATGTATACTTCAGGTCATATCTAATCATCATTGCCTGGAGTCTGTCCACACTCCCCTTCTCTCAGTATCTGGAGAAATTCAATGCATATCTAAGGGCCTGAGCATTTTAAAGTATTTTGTCCAGCCCTCTAGATCTCAGAGTCCAGTTGCCTTGTGGTCTTCTTTGATAACTGTTTCCAACATGAGGTGACCCAGGTTTGGTTGGATACCCCAGCTCTGACATCTAAATCTCTGATCTGTCCCCTTCCTCTTGATCACTCATCTATACTGAGATAGTGTTGTAAGATAGTATTCCTTAAATTATGGGTCCAATAAACTTTCCTACATCAGATTCACATGAGGTGATCTATTTAAAATGCAGATTCCCAGGATCGATGGCTCATGAGTCAGAACCTTTTGAAAAGGAATCTAGAGTTTGCATTTTGACAAGCATTACTGCTGTTGCTATGTATGCTAAGTCCCTTCCCCCACCACCACCTTTCCAGGTGCATGTACTTCTTGGCCTCCTTGTGGTTGGTTAGGGCCAAGAGACTGTCTCCGGCCAATGAATTATGAACAGTATTGACATGTGTTACTTTTCCCCTCAGTCACAGTGCCAGGAAATGTTCAAGACTTTGTCTGCTCCATCAGCCTTTATTTCAGGGTAAGGATGAGTGGAGCAGAATCCTCAACTGACCCATAATGAACACAGGTCATTGAAAGGCTGTTTGTTGCTGCAGCATAACCTAGCCCATCCTGCCTGGCTGACATGTCCAACCCCTCAGCAGATTCAGATGCATACTGAACATAAAAACCTCTTCTCTGTTTCAGAGCCCTTTCTTATCATTTCTGAATCCCCATAGATGTGCCTTGTGCTAGAGGTTCCACTTCTGCTTTCTCTGATGCAAAGAATGTAAAATTTCAAGTATATCTTGTTCCATCTTTTCCTATCGGCTGGTAGGGACACCCCCATTTATCTAAATCTGACTGTCTTCATGGGATGCACTGCTCACCCTTTTTTGAGTCCATGTTCTGCCTAGCATTAACTTTATCCTACTCCCACTTCTGGGTCCTTCCCCTTCAACCTTTCCCACTCAGTAGTCTAACCTTTAATCCCTAGACTTCTTCAGCATGTTATTCTAGCCTTGGATGTCACCAACTCAAGGCCCAGCATGTCATGAAATTTGACGAGGTGCAAAATACTGCAGTAAGTCTATCAGCTATTTGTCATTGGAAGAGTCAAAAAAAAAAAAAAAAAAAAAGTGCAGAAAGAGAGAGTGAAGGCTAAATCTATTTTTGAGGATTTTGTATTATTTCATGATGATCCACCCCCTTATACCCCTCATTTTATGCAGTTTCACTTTGTTAATTTTTTCCACCTCTTCTTTTCTTTTCTTAATTCAAAGCATAATTAATATAACAATGGCTATATTTTTTAAAGAGGTGGTGGTAGTAGGATGAGTTGGGAGAGAGGGTGGAATGAGAAGGAGAGACCAGCATTGGAGTATAAGTGGATGGCTTGGGAGCTGGGAAGGGAGAATTATACTCTCCCAACCTAGATAGCAAGGGGATGATGATCACACTGTGCCAGGAAGCTTCCTGTGTCTGGAGAGCCCAGTGAAGGTGCTAATATGAACCAGAATGCAAGGAATGACAGATCAAAGAATAAAGAGAAGGCCTTATTTTCTCTATGTATAAAGGCAACATAGTAGCAAAATCTAACTAAAAACAACTCGGTAATGGAAAGAACCATGCTAAGCTGTAACTCGCTCCATGCTTTTGAATTTTATAAGACACATTTTATATAGGTTTTGGTGAGTATGACATGGAGTTAATGCTCCAAATTTTTCTTCCTTTCTCATTTTTTGCTACAAGACCAAGATGGGACATTTGATTTTGTCCATTTAGCATCCTTCCTCCTTTCTCTTGGTAATACCATCCCAACCCCTACTGGGAAACTATATCCCTCTACTCTTGCAGTGTTTTAGGGAAAGAAAGTGAAAGCACTCTGCCTTTTCTATTCAAGGAGTGGCCCAATCAGAGTTTCTCCTGTGATTGAGTGTCATGCAGAGTGATACAAAGATGGGAAAGTTTTTGAAGTTCTCTTTATTCCAGCAATAGCATCTTGGCAGAGCTGGAGACCAGCCTCAGATCCCTGGATCTTTGGGGAGCCATGTTCTTGCCCCTTCAGATTTTTGTTCTTGAATTGTTCCTTCAACTAAATAAGTAACCACATATCTTTCCAATAGATTTGTGTTTTTTCTTAAGTTGACCAGAGGCAAGTTCTTTTGCTTGCATTCAAAATATCCCGTCTTTCACAAAGCAGTCAAAATGGCATGAATGGCAGCCTTGGTTGTTGAAGATACACTTTATTCTAAGTAAGAACATTTGCTTTATTCAAAAGTACCTCCAGATCATGCCTCAAGTTATAGTGCCCCTGCATTTACCACCCAAAGAGGGAGAGGTGAAGAATAGACCCTGTCTTGTCTTTGTTGGGTAAGTGATTTTTGAAATTTGGAACCAGGTGTTTAAGAATTTTGACTGGATCTTCAATGTCACAGAAACCCAAAAGTTCAGAAAGACAACCCAGGATTTCATATCTTGCGGGATGAAAAGTAAATCTGAGGAAGTAGGATGTTTTGCCTGAAAAGGGTGTTTACACTTCTACAGATGGATGTGGATATTTAGAGGGTTATGGTGGGAAGAAAAGAGATAGAAAGGGACTTTAGAAGATATGTTCATATTGGTGCTCACAACATTATTCTAAAAGTCTCTCTTTCTAAGTTTAGCTTTGCTAGAAATATTATCAGTCTCCCATGGAAGGATGATCATCTTGTGGACAATAAAATTTTCCAAATTCTGCTGTCCAAATGTTCTGTGCTTCCATTTACATTATGTCAGGTCATCAGAAGCTGCTGCTACAGAGAAATAAGTAATGGTATCAAGTTTCATTTTGATACCAAACACTCAGGGCGTATTGTGGATGTAATACACATTTTACTAATCTCAACACATTTTACATAAACAGCCAATGCCCCAGGAAAACGAGTGCCAAAGTTGATTGGGTAGCTCATTCCATAGGGGTCAAAGGTAAAACAGTTCAGCAGTCCCTAGCACAGACAGCTATAGAAAGCTGCTCTTACAAGATCTAGGGTGATTGGGCAATGCTGGGAAAATGTCTTTATTTCATATTTAATAAATTAATAATAAATAAAGGAAAAAGGTTTTATTTTACTTTAATTTGAATTTGAATCAATTTGGTTAAATTTTGAGTGGCAGATAGGTAAGAATGAATAAGATAATTACCTAATGGGTACTGAAAACAGTTAAGCACTTGACTACTAGCCAAAGGTTGACAGTTCAAACCCACCCAGAGGTGCTTTGGAAGATAGACCTGATAGTCTGCTTCTGAAAGAAAAAAACCATATGGGGCGGTTCCACTCTGCATACACAGGGTCACCATGAGTTGTAACTGACACTACAACAATTAACAATAATAATATGTGTTTTGTTTAAATCTGTAATCTCTCTATATTTTTTCAATCTCTGCTTTATGATAAACCCAGTTTTACTCTTAAAAATTATGAAGTAGAGTATATAGGGTTCTTATGTGGAACTCAAATTGACACCATAGACCCAAGATTCTTACCAAGGTCTTGGAACTCCTGAGACAACAGCTCTAACTTTAAGCAAAGAATCTAGTAAAATAAACTCCTTCTTGAAAACTGTACTCAAGAATCTAAACTAAAGAGGAAAACATAAGCATCACTGAGTAAAAGGATTCGTATCAATTTAGTTCACCAGTGTTAATTGAGTACAAGGGTTTCCCTTACAATTCTAATATTTGCTGGTGTAAAAAGGACAACTAGACAGAAATCTGATAATTTTTATCTGTGGTAGTTCTTTTGTAATTCCTATATTAGGCTTATATTGTTCCTGTTAACAATTTTTGTGAAAAAAAGTCCTATCGTGGGCTTTCCCCTTAATACACATACAGGACTATTAGGTAGGGATAGCTAGTTAAATTTTCAAGTTCTTTGTAGGTTAGGCGAAGCACAGTTGCTTTGTTCATAATAATAGCTATTACTTACTTACTTTCCCAAAGCTTTACTGTATTATTTCATTTAATCCTCATAATTGCTTTTCAGACAAATTATAAGTGCACTAATTTCACAGGTGAACAAACAGAATACAAAGGGTCAGAAACTTGCCCAGAGTCCAAGAGGGAGTTAGAGCTGGAGCTGGCATCTCACCCAGGGAGACTGGCTCAAGTGCAGGCCTTTAACTTCATTGCTACCAGTTCTCTTTACTCCTTCTCTCAATTACCCAAGAGATTTATTTTAAACCTATGTTAGAAAAATAATGTCAAACCATAGCAATACTTATTCTTAAAATTTGAAGGGAATTCAAAATCAATCATGAAACCCCAAAATCCCCTCTGTTATTGGCTGCTTTCTCTAGAGAAGCAAACTAGTGAAGATTATACATATATATATATATATATATGTATAAATATACACATATACATACACACATACACAAGCACACACGTATATATATGTACTTATTTCAAGAAAATGGCTCACACACTTGTAGAGGTTGGGAAGTCCCAAGTCTGTGTGTCAGATATCAGATGTCAGGTTGGAAGCTTCTCCTGACTCATGCAGCTACCTGTGCTAACAAAACCAAGATCAGTAGGTCAGATGGCAGGCTGCTAGCTCACCAGTTTTAAAGGCTGATGGATTCAAGATCAGCAAGTAAGATGGCAGGCCACTGGCTCACAGGTTGTGGAAGCTGCAGAATCCTAAGATTGGTGGATGATAATATGGCAGGCTTCTGGCTTAAGTCCTAAGAACTGAAGGTCAGATGATGGTGAGTTGGATGCAGCATCCAGAGTGAGCCAAAAAACCTTACTGGAATATCCATTTATATTTTGGAGGCAGGCCATGCTCCTAAAGAACCACCCCTTTCAACTGATTGGGTGCCCACAGAAGAGCTCATCATGGAGATAATTACATTATATTAGATCTCATCATGGATATCATTGCATTACACTACATTACAGAAGAGCAATCAGTCCATTGGCTGCTAAACTACTGAGAATAACAGCCTAGCCAAGTTGACATATAACATTAACATTCTCTACTTGGCATCTGTACATGCTTCCTTAAGTCACATGTAATCTATAAATAAAGAAAAAGTTATACTTGTGTCTAACATGATAAAACTAATGTGTATAATCAAAAACACACTGGTCCCATTTATGTGTTATATTTTATAATGAATAATGAAATAAGGGAGAGAAGAAAATTAAGATACATAGTGATACTGCCTCGGCAACCCAAGAAGGGGTCGCCATGAGTTGGGTCCGACTCAATGGCACATAACAACAACAAATATATATATACACACATACACACACATCACACATATACATACATGTATAACAAAATAAGAAAAAAATACTCAAAACAATTGCAATCCTTGTTTCTGCAAGTGGTCATGTGATCAAAGTTGATAGGTAGAACTGCCTTCCTATTTCATATTGTTTGCCCTCAGCAAGTACCTCAGCTGGTCATGGTTCTTTGCCATGGGGTGATCTAAATCTTCATTCTTGAAGGTCTGGGTCATTAGTAGTCATATTGGAACTGGGTTGCTGTAGTTAATTATAGTTTAATTGACTTTAAACACAGGGCATGGTGATACTAAGAGACACTATAAGGGATCTTTTATATTCCAGACATACTCTTCTTCACTTCCATTTGTTGTTATTGTTAGGTGCTATTAAGTCAGTTCTGGTTCATAAAGACCCTATGAAAAACAGAACAAAATACCATCTCATCCTACCATCCTCACAGTCATTACTGTTTGAGCCCACTGAAGGCTCTTTCTCTTTTTTGTTGACCCTCTACTTTACTAAGCATGGTCCTTCTCCAGGAACAGGTCCATGTTGACAACATGTTCAAAGTGCGTGAGATGAAGTCTCACCATCCTCACTTCTAAGGAGTATTCTGGCTCTACTTCTTCCAAGACAGATTTGTTTGTACTTCTGGCAGCCCATGGTATTATTCAACATTCTTCAACAATACCATAATTCAAAAGCTTTAATTGTCTTCAGTCTTCCTTATTCATTGTTCAGCTTTCATGCACATATGAGGCAACTGAAAATACTTTACCTCCATTAGGTTATATCAATCTAATTTTCTCTTGGTAATCAGGATCATTCATACCAGCCAATACAGTAACTCCTTCTTTGCCTGTTGATTCAAAGCAGCCAGATGGTATTTTAACTCCCAATTCAATGGAATCAGTGTTGTGTTCATGTTATTGTTAGGTGCCATTGAGTTGTCTCTGACTCATGGTGACCCTATGCACAGCAGAGTGAAACAGCACCCAGTCCCATGCCAGCTCCTTGATCCCTGCTATACTTGAGCCCATTGCTTCAGGCACTGTGTCAACCCATCTTGTTGAGGGCCTTCCCTTCTTTCATTGACCCTCCACCTTGCCAAGCATGACATCCTTCTCCAGGGAATGGTCCCTTCTGATAACACGACCAAAGTAGGTGAGATGAAGTCTGGCCATTCTCGCTTCCAAGGAGCATTCCAGCTGTACTTCCTTCAGGACAGATTTGTTAGTTCTTTTAGCAGTCCATGGTACTCTCAGCATTCTTCGCCAGCACCCCAACTCAAAAGAATCAATTCGTCTTTGGTCTTTCTTATTCATTGTCCAGCTCTCACATGCATATAAGGTGACTGAAAATATCATGGCTTGTGTCAGGCTCACCTTAGTCTTCAAGGAGTTATCTTTGTTCCTCAGCACCTGAAGGAAGACCTTGGCAGCTGATCTGTCCAATGCTATACGTTGTCTGATGTCCTGACTGCTGCTTCCATTGACATCAATTGTAGAATCAAGCAATGTGAAGTCTTTGAAAACTTCAATCTGTTCTTCATTTATCGTGATGCTGCTTATAGGTCCAGTTGTGAGGATTTTTGTTTTCTTTATATTGAGATGTCCTCAGAAGGAAGGTTAGGCAAGCTACTTCCATAGCGATACCAACTGGGAAACCCAAGGATGCATTGCTATGAGTCGAAA
>NW_006921697.1:2388143-2394342 GCF_000298275.1 Orycteropus afer afer
GGGTTTGAACCACCAGCCTTCTGGTTAGCAGTCAAATGCCTTAGGCACTATTTCACCAGAGCTCCCACAACTTATAAATGAGTATATTGAACATTTGACCATTTTCTATTTCTCCTTCCAAGCAAAGAGAGCAAACAAGTGCACCACTCAAAGTTCTGCTCATAGGGAGGATCTCCCTTCATTGGTAGTTCAAACCCACCAGCCACCCCTTGGAAGGAATATGGGGCATTCTACTTCTATAGTGATACTGACTCAGAAACCCAAGGAGGGGTCGCTATGAGTGAGGGCCAACTCAATGGCACATAACAACAACAACAACTTTCCTTCACACAGGCTCCAGAAAAGGGCCACAATGATGTGGCTGTCCACTTTTGAGTCATGCCTACATATCATACAGAACCATCTGGAAACCAGACATGAGTTTTCTCTTCCTCAATCAAATGATTGCAAGGAATTCTCCACAAGGCCATAAGTTCAGACTGGGAGAGGGAAGGTAATGTTACAGGAGTGGAATCATGGGATTTTGGGCCACTTCCTCACGTAACTTATTTGTGCCTTCAGGGTCTACTCAAGTCCAATCTTGTATATCACTTGTATTTAATGATGGAGTGATGCTGTGCATGTTTGCCTTTGTCACACTTTGAGTTAGACAAAACACAGTTCTTGATGGCCTTCTCAAGCTGTATAGTAACTCAGTGGCCCATGATAAGCATTCAGTCTTATCTTGTTACTAAGGCTCAGTAACAAGCCAAAAGCTGTTTCTGAAAAGGAAAGTAGTTGTTTGTGAGGATGGTTAAGTTTTGCTCCAAAATCCTAAGGGTCTGTACTGTGATTAACCAATAGGGGCCTGCCAAAGATTCCAAGCAGCATCTCCTTCAGCCATTGACATTTCAAGAACCATTGGATCAACTGAACCATAAGGCCCAAGTGGCAGAATGGCTTGCACAGCAGCCTGAAACTGATACTGGTCCTTCTCTCATTTGAGATCCCACTCAAAACTAGAAGCTTTTCATGCTATTTGATAAATAGGTTGGGCAGCACATTCAAATGAGGTATATGTTGTCTTCAAAATCCAAAGGGGTCCACCAGGCATTGAGCCTCCTTTTCAGTTGTTGGGGGGGCCAGATGTAATAACTTATTATTCACTTTAGAAGGAATATCTGACCATGACCCACACCCTTGGACCCCTAGAAACTTCACTGAGGTGTAAGGTACCTGAAATTTTATCAATTTTATTTCCCATTTTATAGCACATAAATGTTTTACCAATAAGTCTAGAGTCATTGACACTTCTTCCTTACTAAGTTCAATCCACATAATACCACCAATGTAATAGACCAGTGTGATGTCTTGTGGAAGGGAAGGTGATCAAGGTACTTGTGGACTAAATTGCAACATAAGGCTGAAGAGTTGATATATCCCTGAGGTAGGACAATGAAGGTATATTTCTGGCCTCACCAGCTGAAGCCAAACTGCTTCTGGTGTTCTTTCAAAACTGGAGTCAAGAAAAAGTCATTGGCCAGCCCAATAGTTGTATACCAGGCACCAGGAGACGTATTAATTTGCTCAAGCAATGAAACCACATTTGGAACAGAAGTTGTAAATGGAGTAACTACCTGGTTAAGTGTTTGATAAGCCACTATCATCATCCAAGTTCCATCTGCTTTTTTGCACAAGCCAAAGGGCAAACTAAATGGAGATATGGTGGAAATCACCACTTCGGTATCCTTCAGATCCTTGATGGTGGCAGTAATCTCTACAGTCCCTCCAGGAATGTGACATTGTTTTAGTTTACTATTTCCCTAGGTAGGGCAGTTCTAATAGTTTCTACTTGGCTTTTATTACTCTTGTTGTTGTTGTTGTTACGTGACGTTGAGTCAGACCTGACCCATAGCGACCCCTCCTTGGGTTTCCAAGGCAGTATCACTACGGAAGTAGATTGCCCCATCTTCCTTCCGAGGAGTGGCTGGTGGGTATGAACTGTCAGCCTTCTGGTTAGCAGTCAAGTGCCTTAGCCACTTTGCTACCAGAGCTCCCAAATATTGAATACATTTCCCATTTATTTCACTCCTACAATACTATAACTAAGTAGCAAATGTCATAAGTCCATATGAGTATCCAGATTACTGCTTTGACTCTGCTATCCATTATAGTAACCAAGCCCACTTTGTCCTTGGCAATGAAGTGCCGCCATTTGGTGCTTACTACAGTGGGATCCAATCAGCCCCATTGCACTTAGGTGTCTTAATTCAATTAAGGCAGTTCCCACTGTAAAATATGACTTACATAAAATAGCAATCACAGCAGTCTTCAAGGATTCTAGGGCTCCCTTCACAAATTTGTTCCTCACCTTCATGGTAAAAGGTGTGTCCTCTGGCACTCCCCATGTGGGTCTGTGGTTCAAACCTGATAAATCCACTCTAACATGGCAATTTCCTTAAGGCTTTGGATTCCTTCTACAGTATATCAAAGCAGGTCTGGTGCTCCAACTTGATTTACTGTAGGCCACCATGTAATTCATGCTTCAGTGAGCCTTGCTTGTTTAGCACAAGTAGATAAAGTATTAGATACTTTCCTAACCTCTCAAACTGAAACATTGAATGAAGAATCTGTTATTAATGGGCCCATATCAATAAACTCAGACTGATTCAACTTTCTTTTCCTTGCACCATTACCCCACACCTTTCAAAGGCATTCTCATATGTATTCTTCAGGTTTCTGTTTGTATGTATTAGAAAAACCAAGCACTTCTTTTGGAGTGTAGTGTACCTCCTCCTGGGTCACACTTTGTACTTCACCTTTTGAATTTTATTGGGACTTAAGTCTAGTTATATGTCTGGAAGAAAAATGGGTGGTGAGGGTGGTCCTGGAAACATTCAGCAATGTCTTGTAAGGCATCTGCCTCAGATGATGCCCCAGGCAACACCCTAGGGGTTATCATAGATAACAACTCTTTAGGCACCACTGGGTTAACATCATCAGATGAGGGAAGAAGACTGCTTCTGTTGGCAGGAGTGATTCAATGGAATTTAGAGGCTCAATGTCCCTGACTTCCTGATTATCTGACCATATGTTCTCATCTCAAGTTTTAGGATCTGATTTATTGTAAATCAATGCCCTCACTTTAACTTCACACCATTCAAGGTTCAAATTCGATTAATGTTGTAATTCAGCTACTTTTATGATAAGAGTCTGTTTGTGGTTTTTAGCAATATCAGTTCTGTTACTACAAGTAACAGAGCACAAGTGGCAACTTTGAGATCTTTTATGCAGCACTTTACCTTGACTCCAAAGCCCTAAGCTTACCTCTTTCACCACTTTGTCTAGTATAAATTAGACCAACCAACTGGCTTTTGTCATTCTGACAAAATTTTAGAAAAATACCAAATGTGCTCACGAGAATCGTCACTTCTTACCAATAGTTTATCTATTAGTGGTGATATTTTGCATATTAATATTAATACCACACCACATGGATTAACAGTGCCATTTTTACTAATTGAGGCCAAGTCATCAGTGTCTTTAAGACCAGTAAGATTTAAGAACCAATTTAGAAATGTCATCCTTATGATTTTGTTTCCCTACAACCACTCTTGGTACCAAATATCTTAGTGTGGGACCTCTAGCAAATCAAAACTAGTGAAGGTTATAAATGTGTGCATATATATATATATATATAGAGAGAGAGAGAGAGAGGGACAGAAAGGGAAGAAAAGAGAGAGAGAGATTCATCTGAAGGAATTGGCTCCTGCAGTTGTGGAGGCTGGGAAATCCTAAATCCATGGGTAAGATGTTAGGCTGGAGGCTTCTCCTGACTCATGTAGCTTCGGAGGCTGACAAAACTAAGGTCACCAGTAAGATGGCAGCCACTGGCTCACAGGCTGCAGAGGCTGAGCAATTCCAAGATCAGCAGGCAATATAGCAGGCTACTGGCTCAAGTCCCAAGACCCTGAGGTCAGATAATGATGAGCTAGATGCAGAATCCAGAGCAAGCATAAAAGCCTTACTGGAACATCCATTTATATAGTGGAGGCAGGCCCTACCACTAAGGAAATTCCCCTGTCAACTGATTGGCTGCTCATTGCTGATCTCATCATGGAGGTGATTTTGTTACATCTCCATGTAATATAATTGATTGCTTATGGAAGAGCAAGCAACCCATTGTCTACCAAATCACTGAGGATCATAGCTTATTCAAATTGACACATAACCTTAACCATCACACCCTCTAAAATAGCCCACTTCTTTAGGTAAGTGATTTTCAACTGAGTGATTTTGCCACTTAGGAGACATATGGCAATGTCTGGAGGCATTTTTGATTGTCACAAATGGGAAAGGCATTCTACTGGTAGCTAGTAGGTAGTGACCAGTGATGCTGTTAAATGTTCTACAATGCACAGGACAGCCTCCTGCAACAAAGAGTTATTGGTTCATAATGTTAACAGTATGGATTTTGAGAAACTTTGTTTCACTTAAAATGATTTTCTCCAGTAGCAGGTGCTTCACCTCCTTAGTACCATATAGTGTGTTACTATCTCTTAAGATGCCACAAAAAAGCATATAATACTCTGATACTCCTTCATATCTGGTCCTTCTCCCCAGCAAAGAGAAGATGTGTACATCACTTCCCCCTGGCTGCCATGACATAAGTCAGCCTAGGTGATGCACAGGATGATGAGATACCTGTTCTCCCTCTAAGAGCTTAGAGCTGAGGACAGGAGATAAGAAAAGTTTTCTTCCAACTGATTTATGAAGTTCTCGTTCACCAATGCATCCTCAAGTTTAGACAGAGAATGGATGCTTACAAAATGATAACTAATCACTACTAATTTAAATAAATTCCATTAAAAAGTGTTACCAATCTTTGAAAATGTGAAAGGTTATATCTAGCAGAGGGATGGGGAAAAGCTTTCCCCATTGTCTTTTAAGCTAGATTTTAGAGTCTCCATAAGGGTGGTGGAGGAGAAAGTGTAATCCAGTGCTATGAATAGTATTGATAAAAGCCTGAAGACAAAGCTATTATATATGTTACATAACACAATGTAATTATATGTTACGTGTTATTATATAATATACATATTACATGTATAATATATTATATCCCTATATTCGCTTAACTATATAAACAGAAAGAATACAATTCTGGCTCACCTCAGGAATAGATTATTTATAAGGTCTGTTCTCTGGCCTTCTATCACACAATTCCATTTTTTTTTTTTTTTTTAACTAGGAGACTTTCACAAAGTGCTTAAATGAATGTTCAAATGACAGGTGAGGCTCCAGATGGCCAGGATTAACTAAGATGTATACGTATCTCCTTCTGGTAGACCAGCCACCAGCTTTCCCCAGTCAAAGCCTATGTGTAAATATGTGATCAAATTGCTTTTAAATGTCTCTGGGGAGACAATTTACTTTGACAACTCTTAAAGACAGGCATGTATTTTAAGCTGCAAGCTAATTCTTTCCCGCTTCTCCTGTAATTAAGGAAAACTCCACCTCCTCAACCACAGGGAAAGCAGAGGAAGCAACAAGAACAACTCGGAAATCTAGACTTTGAGAAGTGCAGAAGATCACTGCAGTCAACTTTATGTCTTTACATCTGGGTATCAACTACCTCTGCCTTATCCATTTATTAGCTCTATGGTGATGGACTAATTACTTAACATCTCCAGGATCCAGGGATAAGTGTGTCCGCCTCATTGGCTTACTGTAAAACATGACGGAATAGTATGTTTTAAAACTTAAAAGTTCATGGCACATAAAGTGTAATAAATAGCATATTATTATCTTTACTCTCATTTCCTCTCTCTCTCTCTCTCTCTCTCTCTATATATATATATATATGTTGTTGTTATGGGCCATCAAGTCGGACCCAACTCATAGTGACCACTCCTTGGGTTTCCAAGGCACTATCACTAGGGAAGTAGATTGCCCTATCTTCCTTCCGAGGAGTGGCTGGTGGGATTGAATCACCAGCCTTCTGGTTAGCAGTCAAGTGCCTTAGCCACTATACTACCAGAGCTCCTATATATATAGTGTGTATGTTTATAGGTATGTTTGTTTATATATATATATATATATATATATATATATATATATATATGCACATATTGTTGTTGTTGTTGTTGTTGTTATGTGCCGTCGAGTCGGCCCCGACTCATAGCGACCCCTCCTTGGGTTTCCGAGGCAGTATCACTAC
>NW_006921697.1:2394442-2395316 GCF_000298275.1 Orycteropus afer afer
GTTCTTGATGTCATCCCACAATTCTTCTGGTTTTTGGTCATTGTTGTTCAATGCATCAAATCTATTCTTTAGATGGTCTCTAAATTCAGGAGGCTTATATTCAAGGTCATATTTTGGCTCTCATGGACTTGTTTTAATTGTCTTCAACTTCAAGTTGAACTTGCATATGAGCAGTTGATGGCCTGTTCCACAATCTGCTCCTGGCCTGGTTTTGGCTGAAGGTATTGAACTTTTCCATTACCTCTTGCCACAGATGTAGTCAATCTGGTTCCTGTGTAGTCCATCTGGAGAAGTGCACATGTATGGACACTGTGTTGCTGAAAAAAGGTATTTGCAATGAATGAGTCATTGGTCTTGCAAAATTCTATCATGTGATCTCCAGCATTATTTCTGTCACCAAGGCCAAATTTTCCAACTAGTGGTTATTCTTCTTTTCCAGTCACCAGTGATAATTAACACATCTTGACTGCAGATTTGGTCAATTTCAGACTGCAGAAGTTGATAAAAATCTTCAATTTTTTCATCTTTTGCTTTGGTGGTTGGTGTCTAAATTTGAATAATAGTCATATTAACTGGTCTTCCTTGTAGGTATATGGATATTATACTATCACTGACAGCATTGTACTTCAGGAGAGATCTTGAAACATCCTTTGTGATGATGAATTCCACACCATTCCTCTTCAAATTGTCATTACTGACATAGTAGATCATATGGTTGTCTGATTCAAAATGGCCCAAATCAGCCCATTTCAGCTCACTCATGCTTAGGATACCAATCTTTATGTGTTCTATTTCATTTTTGACAACTTCCAATTTTCCTAGATTCATACTTTGTACATTCCATGTTCCAATTATTAATGGATGTTTGCAGCTG
>NW_006921697.1:2395705-2408384 GCF_000298275.1 Orycteropus afer afer
AAGGCAGTATTACTACAGAAGTAGATTGCCCCATCTTCCTTCCGAGGAGTGGCTGGTGGGTTTGAACTGCTAGCGTTCTGGTTAGCAGTCAAGTGCCGTACGCACTATGCTACCAGAGCTCCCATATATACCTATAGGTATATATATATATACCTATACACATACACACACACACACACACACACACACACACGGAGCTCTTGTGGTGTAGTGGGTAAGGCATTTGGTTACTAACCAGAAGGTCAGCAGTTCAAACCCACCAGCTGCTCTGTGGGAAGAAGTTGAGGCAATCTACTTCCATAAAGTTTTATAGTCTTGGAAAGCCAATGGGAGTAACTATGAGTTGGACTCAACTAGATGGCAGTGGGTTTTTTTTTTTTTGTTGTTGTTGTTGTTTAGTACGCATTATTGTAAACTGATTTAAATATATTTTAGAATCAGGGACTTTATATTATTCAAAAAAATAAAAAAGAAGTCACTTGGTTCAACATCTCTCCCAGTAGCTGACTCTAAGAAATAACAAGCGAATTAATTGTTTCCCAAAGGTGAATGGAAGCACCGAGACAAGACTGGCTACCTGTAATAGAGTTCATTACATGTAGGGTCCTGTATGCCCTACCTGAGACTGTTGGAGGTAGCACACTGGATGACCACTAAAACCAAATCCCTAATCAAGATTACCTAAAGAAAGAAATGTCAACTATAGGAGGGAAGAGGTGAAGTTGAAGCTGGTTTATAAGTCATGGAATCAGTAAAGAACCCTTTCTACCATAGATCTGTCCACATTTCCTTGTTTATAAAGCACTGGCTAATGATCTTCAGGGGAGCTCTGGTAGCATAGTGCCTAAGGCACTTGACTGCTAACCAGAAGGCTGGTGGTTCAATCCCACCAGCCACTCCTCGGAAGGAAGATAGGGCAATCTACTTCCATAGTGATACTGCCTCAGAAACCCAAGGAGGGGTCGCTATGAGTTGGGTCCGACTTGACAGCACATATGATCTTCAGATCAACAACAATGATCTTCAGAATTCATGAGTAAGGGGAAAAAGCTGCACAGAGTCAGTAATTGCCCGAGTTAGAAGGAGCACTTTCCCTGCAGCAAGAAAACCAGTGAGTTCTAGTCCCAGACTCTTCATGAATTTCCCTCCCAACTTTGGACAAATCACATGTGTCCTTGGGTCTCTGTATTTTTGTGTATAAAATGGATTAATTACATTTGAGTTGATTTTAAAGATTGTAGTTGTGGTGGATTAAAGACTGCTGCAAATTCTTTGATAATTCTGTTATGAAGAGGTAGTATATTTGCTCCCTTTCCATGAAACTGATTTGCCTTGTGGCTGCTTTGATCAAATGAGTGAGTACTTGGGATATGTGTATGCCAGTCCATGGCCTAACTTTTAAAAGGATTGCTGATTGCTTGGAGCCCTGCCTTATCATGTAAAAGTGTAAATATCCTTTGGGAGAGATCAAGTACAGAGATCTGTGACCAATGGACACAGAGAGGGGCTCAATAGAGCCCCATCTTCCAGATATCCCCAACAAGATGCCAGGAATGTGAGTGAACTGCCTTGAACCAGCCTCCAGTGGAATACCATCAAGTGATTTCAGCCAATCACAAATTCCCGATGCACTGAATTCTGAGATCTAACAATAATAAATTATTGTTTAAGACATTAAGCTCTGGGATAGATGTTATGCAGCAGTGAATAACCAGAACAGAGTGTAGGGGTAAGTGTGGGGGCTCATTAGCTGGATAGTACCCCCACCAGTGGTGACCCAGCCAAATTTTGCAGCAGAGCTCTTTATAGACAGACCCATCTTCCTGCTCTCAGCAGCTGGTTTTGTCATATTTTAGTTCCCTTATTTCCTCCTTTGAAGGTGAAGGAGAGAGAAAAGCAGCATTAGCTTCAAAAAAAGCTAAAGGTATTTTCTTTGTGGTTCCCCAGGTTCTTGGTGAGCTGCCAGTCACCTGGAGGATCAATGAGGAAGACCCCAGTGCCAATATTCACCAGAAGCCAGGGACAGGAAAGAGGGGCTGAGAGCATGGCCAAGAGCAGAGGCAGGCCCTTAAACTCCAGGAAAGAAAAGTTGGGAGGGTAATGGGTTGGAAGGGGGCTCTGGTGCTGTAGTTGTTAAAGCATTTATCTGCTGACAAAAGGTCACAGTTCAAACTCACCAGCTGCTCCACCTCCATGGGAGAAAGATGAGGCATTCGCTTCTGTAAAGATTTACAGCCTTGGAAACCCTATAGGGCAATTCTACTCTGTCCTAAAGGGTGGCTGTGAGTTGGAGTCAACTCAGGGGCCGAGGGTTTCGTCTTGGTTTTGGGTAATGGGCGGGGGGATTTCCTTTCTGTCAGAGACCTGAAAAACATCAGATCAAGTCTTTGTAGGAATCATAATCCCATGTGCAATCTGCAGATTAATGTTCCCTACATTGTTCTCTGTTAAATATCCTCCTGTATCTTTATGATAAGGAAACTCACAAGAAGGGGAGTATTATCTGTCTAGGACCATGTCTTCCTGAATTATTACTGACTAAGGGGAATAGGAAGATCTGTCCAAAATGTCATTTGAGAACATCTTGGTAGGGGCTCACAGGCCCTGAAGGTTACCAAGTATATGTTAGAGCATGTAGGAATTGTCCAATCTGCCAGGAGACACTTCCTGACCATTTGCTTGCCCCTTCCCAGTTTGGCTCAAGGGTGATTCCAGGAGTGGAATGTGGAATCTCCTCTCTGGCTACAAAAAAGTAGTGATAGCTTCCCCAGCTCTGCCCTGTATATACACTGAATATACATTCAAGTACCTTGAATATACATACGACATAACATTTCTCTAGTTGCATTGCTTTTCTACTGCCACAACTACTACTTTTACTACTACACATACAACTCCTGTATTAAAGACACACTATGTGGCAAGAAGCATAGTCTATATTCTATCTAATTCTTATAGCTCTGCAAGGCTGTTCTCATCATCTTTATTTTAAGTATGAGGAAACGGAGGCTCAGAGAGTTTAATCCACTTGCATGAAGTCACACACAGCCAGGATATAGCAGAATTGGAGCTGAAACTCACATCTGCCAAAGTCCATGCTCTGTAAAGGCTAGTAAGCAGGACAAGGCCAGACAAAATCAACCCTTTCTTGGAGAACAGGAATATGTGACATCTTAGAATTTTTTTTGAGCTGAGGACATGCAGAAAAAGAAAATATTTAAAGATGAATTTGGAAGATAATACATAGGAATAATAACTAAAAAGTTACTGTAACAATGCAAAACTAAAATGGAGAAAAGGAATGAAGAAGAGGGAGATGGATTTGAAAGTTATTTCTGAAAGTTTGGCTAGTATATGGCTACCAGCTGGCCATGGGGAGATTAGTAAAGATGATCGTGGAGATGTCTAAAAGAATATATGCACTTGTGATGAACAAAGTGGAAGACAATACTAGCAAGGGATGGAAGTTTCCACTTAGGGCACATTGGATTTGAGAGAACAGAAAGATGCTCAACAGCATATGTTGAATAGCCAGGCAACACAGGATCCTGGGACTCAAGGTGGGACAAAACTGCAGGAGAAATAAGAGCAGAGGTGCTGGTGAAGCCACAACAATTGATGAACTCTCCAAAAGCTTGAGGGAAGATACCCAGGACTAGAAAACCAACTATCTAACCTTGCAGGATTTCTAGTTATGAGGCAGGAATAAAAATTAACTGTTCATGATTGGGAAGGCACCAACTCTGGCCACTTGGAGTTTGCATTTGGAAGGAAACCAATAATGGACTAATACTTGTGCATAACATTTATTGAATGCTTTCTAGATATCATGCACATGTCTATGCACTTTTCATGAATTCAATTATTTGTTCCTTACAAACCCCAAAGGAAAGATGTTATCATTAACACTAATTTACTACTGAGAAGACAAAACCCTGAACAATTAAATAACTTCCTCAGGATCACACATTTGATAATAAGTCAAGCTGGGACTGAATCCAAGTAGGCTAGTACCATAGGCCACATTTGTAACCACTTGCTTTATGGTGAGAGTTCCAAGAAGATAGAGAAACTAACACCAAAGTCATAACAAATACCCACAAGTCACATCCCACAGCATTGCATGCTGAGTCAAATGCACATGGAGCAACTACTATGTGCCTGGAACATAAACATGGATGAGATAAAAACCTGTCTCAAAAGGTAGTATATCTGCCCCCTTTCCCTGAATCTCAAGGAGCTTATAGTGTAGGGTGAGATAAACTAATTAAGATGAATGATAACTGCTGTGCTTATATTTAAAATTCTGACAGAGCAATGAGAAAGAACTAACCAACCTTTTTGGTTTTTTTGGAAATAAGAGTCCAGTCAGGCTATGTGGAGAAGGTGACATATCTTAGTTAAGTACTGAAGAAGGGTGGGTGTTCCACCAGAAAAGAAAAAGAACTCAAAGTGAAGATAATGACATGGAATCATGAGGAGGAAGTTGAGGTAAGAAAAAGAGTCAGAACACATTGGAAAAATTACTGAGTGCCCAACTAAGGATTTAGCCTATAGTTGAGAAAGTGTCACTGATAAACCTCTCAGGCATTGCACACAGCTTCCCCAAAACTGTCTCATCTTGTTGCTCACCTTTTCCTCCTCTACCTGCTGAAATCTACAACATCTGAAGATCCCAGAATAAAATTACCTTTCCAGGGAGGCTTGCCTGCTTTGCAGACCATGTGCTTCAACAGCTGCTTTGACTTTTTCTTCTTGTTTTACATGGCTACCAATGTTACTGTAATTACTTGTTTACTACCTGTATTTTCTACCAGAATATGTGAGTCAAGGCCTGTTCTGAATGTTCAACACTGTATTCCCAACAGAATAGCTCCTGGCAATTAGTAAAAGCTCAATAAATGTTTAATGAAATGTACAGTAAAACAACAGTTTATATTAATCAGTATGAAATCCAAATCAACCAATATTACTACTATGTACAAAGCATGAATCTGCCCTCAAAGAATAAGAGGGAGACAATGATGATATGTTTTCCTAGTAGAAATGGATTTCAATCCTACTGGGATAACAAATGTAATTTTGTGACACAAGTTCACAAGGACAGACATATTTCACATCTATATAACGAAACTGAATTTTATTCCAAGGACATCATTAAGAAATGCAGACATACTCATCTCCAGCACAGGATGGGATAGATAACCTTTGAATCAGATGTGTGTATTTCATAAGTAAACCTGTTTAAAGGAAAATTTGTGACTGACAAACTATTGGAGGAATTTTGCAGATATAACACATCAAGTTAGATATGGCTCTATAAACCATGTGAGCAATGTCATCTAGTCTGTCTCTCTTCCTCTGTCTCTTTCTCCCTCTCCTCTTTCTCTCTGTCTTACCTTCTCAGCTTCTCTGCCTCTATTCCTATTCCGCTCTTTAAATCTGTCCCTCTCTCTGTGTGTCATCTCTCTTTCCCTTTCACGAGATAAAGAGGAGAGGGAGAAAGAGACAGAGGAAGACAGACAGACTAGATGGCATTGCTCAAATGGTTTATAGAGCCATATCTAACTTGTTGTGTTATATCTGCTATATCAGTGAGATGGATTGACACGGTGGCTGCGACAATGAGCTCAGGTATAGCAAGAATCATAGAGCTGGCACAGGATTGGGCAGTGTTTTGTTCTGCTGTGCATAGGGTCACTATGAGTCGGAGATAACTCAACGGCACCTAACAACAACAACACATCAAGTTACTGGGATGCCAAGAGGAAAGGTGATAACTCATTGGACATGTCAAAGATAAAATCTTACAATGCTGTAGAGAATGGTGTCCTCAATAAAGTGAAATAGACTTTTTAAAAGTCTTGCACATAGTGAAAAATACAGGACAAAGTAGAGCATGTTCAGGGAAAGGAAGACACGATGGTTTGATGTCTGAAAAGTATGGCATATGAAGCCAGTGGGAGAGTCTTAGGATGTTTGGCCTGATACAGAAAGGAATTGGGGATGACACACCTCTGTTTGATCATAGAGGCTCCATTAAGAGATCTCTGAGTCCTTTGATCAACCTAAGAGAAATTGGTGTCTGTTCTTGTCTCCCCCAAACCCCTCTTTCCAGTAGGAACTGTCATTCTTCCATGCCATGTTCTTCTAATAAAGCTGACAATCATGGTGCCTCACTTCTGCCCAGCAACCATGACATGTCATCTCCATGTCACAGTGATTGGTCAAGCAAAGCCAATCAAGGTTCTTTCATGAGAAATAACATTTAGTTTCTTCCTTCTGTCGAAGGCCCTCAATGAGATGGATTGACAACAGTGGATGCACTGATGAGCTCAAGCATAGCTATCATTGTGAGGATGGTGCAGGATTGGACAGTGCTTTATTCTTTTGTACGTAGGGTCACTATGTACATCAAACCAACTCGATGACAACTAACAATGTGATCTCATGAGTTAAGGACAGGTCAAGACTCAAGTTGCCTGTGGCTATGTTTCTTCCCTTGTGGAAGAACCTAGCCTGCCAATGAATCCAACAAAAAATCTGATCTGAGAGCCAAAGGGAAAGAGAAATGACACACAGAGAAAGGGACAGATTTAAAGAGCGGGATAGGAATAGAGGCAGAGAAGCTGAGAAGGTAAGACAGAGAGAAAGAGGAGAGGGAGAAAGAGACAGAGGAAGAGAGACAGACTAGATGGCATTGCTCACATGGTTTATAGAGCCATATCTGAAGACAGATTTTTCAGTTAATTGAACCAATAAATTCATTTTCTGTCACATGTTGCTGAAAGAGACCTTACTAACGTGTCATCTGATAAGAAAGCTGGTGAGAACATTACATTCCAGCAATTCATTGGAATATATACAAGAAAAGCCCTCTTCAAAGGCTTATTTAAAACATAAATCCACTTGGGTAAACTAACAATATCTTTACTTAACAAGGTTGTGTACTGCATATAAAATGACAGGAAGGGTATTTACAGGGGCTTACTATTTACAGTGGTTATTTCGAGGGTGTGTAGTTATAGCACTGCAGAGTGAGAACTGGGAGAATCTATTTATGCTTTTGTAAATTGATGAAATTTTTACAAGGATTAATATAATTGTTATAATAAAAATAGTAAAAATTAGAAAAGAGATTGTTGCATTAAGTTAACATTGTTAATGTTTTGGTGCAATTCATTTATATTCATAGTATCTTTCATATATCTGGATACATATATTTATATATTTATCTCATAAAATTAGAGTTATGGTAAATATTAAAGTCTTCAACTTACTCTTTTTTTTTTTTCTTTCACAAAGTATACCAGTGATCTTTCTAGGTTCACACATATAACTGTTTCTCATGTTTTTTGAACAGTTGCATTATACTCCAGTTTTTAAATAAGTTCTCTGTTATAGATACTTCTTTGGTTTTCATTTACTACAGAACTTTAAATTTTAAAAACTCAACTACACCATATTTTAAATGCAGTTGTAACCTCTCATGGCCCCATACTATGTGATTTATGTATTTTCATCATGTTTTGAAATTTTTTTTAAATGAGGCAATAAAATTTCATTGTTAATAGGATTCAATTCTCAAAGCACTAGGAAGCACAATGATTTGAGAAGGGTAGTTGGGATGCATTTTATGGTATTAAAAGAGGTCTGCATTTTGCTTTGACCCAGGGGCTTGAAATCTGGGTGGAATTAGAAATCAAAGGCAGCATCCCTATCTGAGAATCACTGTTGTGTGTCAGTCATCCCAGCAGATGCTGCTTCCTGAGGAAGGAGTACAAGCATCTTGCCAAGGAATCACAGGGCTAGCAATGACATCGCACTTCACTGAACGCACTCGCTGTGTATGTACCTTGGCCCAGCCCCACCCAACCCAGCTGCAGGCTATGAGAGCCACAACAAAAACAGAAGATGGATGATAAAAGCAATCATATTGTTCCACGCTAAATCACAGACCTGCAATGTTTAGTGTAGATCTTCCAGTCCAGTGAGAGTTTCACACTTGGGACAGGGAATGCTGGAGACATTTGGAAACTTTCTTAGACTCCCAGAGGAAAAGAAAACCAAACAAAACAATCTGACTCCATCTATCTACCTCTTAGTAGTGGAATGTTTGATGCCCAGTATCAGAAAAGGAAATGGAAATTAAAAAGAAAAAAAAAAAAAAAAAGCCAAATACTTTGCAGTATTGCAGTAAAGTTAATTCCTGTTAATAACAACTCTTACAGGACAGAGTTTCTAAGGTTGCATATCTTTATGAAAACAGAATGTCAAATCTTTATCCCAAGGAGCAGCTGATGGGTTTGAAATGTCAACTTTTTGATTATCAGCCAAGTGCTTTAACCACTATGTCATCAGGGATCCTTAAATGGAAGTTACTGGCAGGATATTTTAATACTTTTCAAAAAGAGGATGTACAATTATTATTCTCTCCCCATCCAGAGCAAAGAAGAGTGAAGAAAATCAAAGATGCAAGGAAACAACTAGTCCAAAGGACTAATGGATCATTTGAACCCCAGCCTCAATAACCTTGAAACCAGAACTGGGTAATACTTGGCTACACAGCTGACCACTCTGAAAGGGGCCACAATAGGAGATCCCAGATACAGTGTGTGTGTGTGGGAAAAACACCAGGATTACTAGTCTGATAGAGACTGGTGAAACCTCAGAGACTATGGCCCTTAGAAACCCTTCAAACCTGGTGATGAACCCATTCCCATGGCTCAACTTTCAGCCAAACAAAAAGCTGTAAGGTGAACAATACCACTAGGGAAGTACACATTCATTACAACAATCAACCATAATATATCAAAAAGGCAGCATTTGCCCAGAATAGAGTTCAGAAGGCAGAAAGAGATAGAAAAGAAGGACAAATGGAAATAGTAAACACAGGGAGGAAGTGGGAAGAGTGCTGTCATACTGCGGAGATTGCAATCAATGTCACAAAATAAAACATATGTGAATTGCTGAATGGACACCAATTTACTCTGTAAACTTTCCCTAAAATCACTCTAAAGTGTTTTTTTTTTTTTTTTTAAGAAAACCCTATGGAACAGTTCTACTCTATCCTATAAGGTTGCTATAACTTGGAATTGACTCCAGGGCTATAGTGTTTTTTTTTTTTTTTTAAGAAAATGTGTGGAACACTCAATTTGTTCCATAATTATATACCAAACATCTAAATGCATAAAAATTTATACCTGAGGCATCGTTGCTGTTGTTGTTATGTGCTGTTGAGTCAGACCTGACTCACAGCGACCCCTCCTTGGGTTTCCAAGGCAGTATCACTACGGAAGTAGATTGCCCCATCTTCCTTCCAAGGAGTGGCTGGTGGGTTTGAACTGCCAGCCTCCTGGTTAGCAGTCAAGTGCCTTAGCCACTATGCTACCAGAGGTCCCATCTGAGGCATTAGTGAGCTAAAATGTACTGTTTTGGCCATTATGAATCAGACAACCATATGATCTACTATGCTGGGAATGACAAATTGAAAAGGAATGTCATGACATTCATCATCACAAAAAATGTTTCAAGATCATTTGCCAATGATAGGATAATATACATACACCTATGAGCATGACCAGTTAATACTACTATTATTCAAGTTTACACACCAACCACAAGAGCCAAAGACAAGGAAATTGAAGATTTTTAGCAATTTCTGCAGTCTGAATTTGACCAAACATCCAATCAAGATATGTTGATTATTACTGGTTATTGGAATGTGAAAGGTGGAAACAAAGAAGAATCACCAGTAGTTGGAAAATATGGTCTTGGTGATAGAAATGATGCTGGAGATCGCATGATAGAATTTTGGAAGCCCACTGACTTATTACTTGCAAATACCTTTTTAAACAACATAAATATCTATACATGTGAACCTAGCCAGACGGAATACACAGAAATCAGATCAACTACATCTGTGGCAAGAGATGATGGAGAAGCTCAATATCTTCAGCCAAAACAAGGCCAAGAGCTGACTATTGAACAGACCATCAACTGCTCATACTCAAGTTCAATTTGAAGCTGAAGATAATTAAAACAAGTCCATGAGAGTCAAAATATGACCTTGATTATACACTACCTTGAACACCAATGACCAAAAACCAGATGCATTGTTGAATGACATCAATAACATCATACATGAAAAAAGCAAAGGGTCATTAAAAAGACAGGAAAGGAAAAAAAAAAGACCAAAATGGATGTCAGAAGAGACTCTGAAACTTGCTCTTGAACTAAGAGTAGTTAAAGCAAATGGAAGAAATGACAAGATAAAACAGCTGAACAGAAGATTTCAAAGAGTGGCTGGAAAAGATAAGTCAGTTATTGTGATTAAATGTACAGAGCCTTGGGGTTAGACCAAAATGGATACACACTTGGCATTTATTAAGCTGAAAGAACTGAAGAAAAAATTCAAGCTTCAAGTTTCAGTATTGAAAGCTTCTATGGGCAAAATATGGAATAATTCAGGAAACATCAAAAGAAGATGGAAGGAATACACAGAGTACTGTACCAAAAAGAAATGGTCTATGTGCACCTATTTCAAGAGGTCACATATGATCAAGATTCAATGGTATTGAAGGAAGAAGTTGAAGCTGCACTGAAGGAATTACTGAAAAACAAGGCTCCAGAAATTGACTGAATACACACTAAGATGTTTCAACAAATGGATGTCATGATGGAGGCACTTACTCATCTATACCAAGAAATTTGGAAGACAGTGCCATGGCCAACTGACTGGAAGAGATCCATATTTGTAACCCATTCTAAAGAAAGTTAATCCAAGAGAATGTGGAAATTATTGAACAATGTCATATGCAAGTAAAATTTTGCTGAAGATAATTAAAAAATGGTTGCAGCAGTATATTAACTAGGAACTTCCAGAAATGCAAGGTGGACTCAGAAGAGGATGTGGAATAAGGGTTATCATTGCTAATGTCAGATGGATCTTGGCTGAAGCAAAGGATACCAGAAAGATGTTTACCTGTGTTTTATTGACTATGCAAAAGCATTTTACTGTGTGGATCATAACAAATTATAGACAACATTGAGAAGAATGGGAATTCCAGAACACTTCATTATGCTCATGAGGAACCTGTACATAGACCAGGAGGCTGTCATTCACACAGAACAAGGGGATACTGCATGGTTTAAAATCAGGAAGGGAGTGCATCAGGGTTGTATCCTTCCACCATACTTATTCAATCTGTATGCTGAGCAAATGATCTGAGAAGCTGGACTATATGAAGAAGAACACAGCATCAGGATTGGAGAAAGACTCATTAATAATCTGTGATATGCAAATGACACAACCTTGCTTGTTGAAAGTGAAGATAACTTGAAGCACTTACTGATGAAGATTAAAGACTTCAGTCTGCAGTATCAATTACACCACAACATAAAGAAAATACAAAAATCCTCACAACTGGACCAATAAGCAGCATCACAGTAAATGGAGAAAAGATTGAAGCTGTCAAAGATTTCATATTACTTGGTTCCAAAATGAATTCTAATGGAAATAGCAGTCAAGAAATCAGACATCATATTGCACTGGACAAATCTGCTGCGAAAGACCTCTTTCAAGTGCTGAAGAGCAAATATATCTCTTTGAAACCTAAGAGGCACTTAACCCAAGCCATGGTATTTTCAATAGTTTCATATGCACGTGAAATCTGGACAATGAGTAAGGAAGACCAAAGTAGAGTTGATGCTTTTGAGTTTTGGTGTGATTGAAGAATACTGAAAGAACCATGGACTGCCAGAAGAACTAACAGATCTGTTGGAGGAAGTGCAGCCAGAATGTTCCTTGGAAGTGAGAATGGTCAGATTTCATCTCACTTACTTTGGTCATGTTTTCAGAAGGGACCATTCCCTGAAGAAGTATATAATGCTTGGTAATGTAGAGGGTCAGCAAAAAAGAGAAGACCATCAATGAGATGGACTGACATAGTTGCTGCAATGATGGGCTCAAGTATAGTGAAGCTCAGGTATTGTGAAGCTCAGGTGTTGTGAAACTGGCACAGAACCAGTCAGTGTTTTGTTCTGTTGTACATAGTGTTGCTATGAGTCGGAGCTGACTCAACAGGACCTAACAACAACAACAACAAACACCTAAATAGATAATTATGTAATTACTGGATATTTGTTAATATCCTCCATTAAAATATAAGGTTCATGAGGCCAGGACCTATTTTCCTTCCATTGCAAGAGAGAAAAAGACATTTAACAGGAAATCAAACATTTGATTTCAATCTCAATTACACTAAATTCTGTAAAGAAAAATGGGTTTGATGGTGTTAAAGTGGGCTTCTCTAAGAAAGACTGAACTGAGCACCAAATGACAGGCAGGGGAGGAGGTGTCAAAGGAGATTTCCTTGCAGAGAGAGGAACCAGGGACCTGAAGTGGTTGAGCACAGAATGCTGGAAAAAGGAGAACAATGTGGTTAAGAAACAGATTATGCACAATCCTATAAGCCAAGACATTTAACCTTGATCCTCAATGCAATCAATAGCTATGGAAGGGTTTTGAGCAAAGGAGCAAGAGGATCATAGTTGATTTTTTTTTTTTTTTAAGAAGCTTAAGATCAAAACTGCCTGGTATTGGTTTAATGACAGATACATAGACCAATGGAATAGAATTGAGAACCCAGAAATAGATCCATCGACCCATAGTCAGCTG
>NW_006921697.1:2409119-2409945 GCF_000298275.1 Orycteropus afer afer
AATAACAAATGCTGGCGAGGTTGTGGAGAGATTGGGACTCTCATACACTGCTGGTGGGACTGTAAAATGGTACAACCATTGTGGAAATCAGTATGACAATTCCTTCAAAAGCTGGAATTAGAAATACCATTTGACCCAGCCATCCCATTACTAGGTATATACCCTAAAGAAGTGAGGGCCATGACAAGAACAGATATATGCACATCCATGTTCATCGCAGCACTATGCACAATAGCCAAAAGATGGAAGCAACCTAGGTGTCCATCAACTGAGAAATGGATAACCAACCCATGGTACATACATGCAATGGAATACTATGCAACGCTAAAGAATAATGTAGAATCTGCAAAACACTGCATAATGTGGATGAAGTTGGAGGACATTATGCTGAGTGAAATAAGTCAATCACAAAAGTACAAATAAGTGGACTAAATATCAACTAGTAGTCCATTATTGTAAAAGTTGAGGAAAGGTTTATCTATAGAAGGAAATTTTCTTTGTTGGTTATCAGAGGTGGGAGGGGAGGGGAGGGAAGGCTGTTAGATAGATAGAGATAAGTATTGATTTCGGTAAAGAAAAGGGCAATGTACCAAATGTGAGTGACAAATATGGCAGCATTAAGTATGAAAAAGACATAGAGAGGTACATGGAAGGTACAGATAACAAATATGAACCCTTTTGCACATACAGTACTGCATTGTCAGTGAAGGCTAACATGGGTATATGGATGAATAGATGGGTGGACAGGCTAAACGATTAGGTATGTCTATGAAATGGGGAGTGTATCCAAGAACATATATAGGGTTGGCAGACAATGGTCCTATAA
>NW_006921697.1:2410785-2417005 GCF_000298275.1 Orycteropus afer afer
AAAAAAAAAAAAAAAGGAAGAAGAAGCTTAAGAGATCTTGTAATTGGAGAGTGGGCTGGCCAGGAATAAAACAGGCTTGGAGAGAACAAGTAAAGAAGCTGCAGGGTAAGAGGGAAGAATAGACAGGCAAGCTCCACAGACCCTCTTCAACAAAGAAAAGAGAAACCAGATGCAAAACATAATCCTGGAGCCCTGAGCATTGAAAGGAAGGATAAAGAAGTGGATTAAATATCAACTAGTAGAAGAAACTGAATGAAAACAGTGAACAAAGAGACAAACAGATCTACATACTGTCAGCTATCCTGATGGTGTGGCCAGTTGGAATATTTAAAATTTAGGTGTTAAGACCTAAAAATCACTCCTGCTCACCATGGGCTGCATGGACAACTGAATTGGTGGCTGATGACTAAAAAGGGAAACAGCAAAGAAAGAGACAAACTGAGCTGTGGACTTTTGGCTGTTTGGAGGGTGCAGCCATTTTGAATATTTAGAAGTGGTATGGCCATGTGGGATATTTAAAGTGGCAGTGTTTAGATCCCAGCAATGTAAGAATAGGCTCCACTTGCTAAGGACAACATGAGTAGCCACCCTGGAGGCTGACAACTAGAAAGGTATGATAGTCCCCCTATTACTCTTATAGCCCACAACTTCTTGGTGAATAGAGGTGGAGCCATCTCCCACTTCCACACACCTTCTGTACTGGCCAAAATTCCTTTCCAATCTGTGTGCTCTGAAGGAGCCTGGGTGCCCCACCCCACCGCCCCCCACACGATTGTTGTTACTTTTTGCTTGTTTTTAAATTCTTTTTTTCTTCCTTTTTATTTTTATTCTTTCTTTTTCTTTTCCTAGATTGTATTTTTTGGTTTTTATCTCTTCCTTTTTCCTGGTTCCCATCTTTTTTCTTTGTTTTGCTTCTGACTATCATTTGTTTTTCTTTTTGCATTTTTACCATTTTTTTCTTTATTATTCTTTTACCTGGGAGCTCTGGTGGTGTAGTACCTAAGGCATTTGACTGCTAACCAGGAGGATGGTAGTTCAAATCCACCAACCATGCCTTGGAAGGAAGACTGAGTAATCTACTTCCTTAGAGATACTTTCCTGGAAACCCAAAGAGGGGTTACTAAATCAGATTCAACTTAACAGCAGTGAGAGTGAGTGAGAGATTCTTTTACTCTAGCTCTTTTCATTTATTCCCCTATTCCCAGATATTGTGGGCTTTTCCCCCCTTTTTTCTATCTCTTTTCTTTTAAAAATATTTCTTTAAATATTTCTTCTCATTTATTGCCTTTCCTTTTTTCTTTTCTTTTTTTTTTTTTTTTTTGGTAATTGTTCCTGTGTGTTTATGCAGTGTGTGTTTTTTTGTCCTCTTGTTATTTATTTATTTATTTATTTATTTTTGATTGTTGTTTTTGTCTAACTTAGTGAGATACAGCAAGCATGTGTATACAACCCAATCATACCTGCACTTCCTGCACCTCCAGCTACTGAGTGAGGGCCACCACTTACTTCTGCATCAACTGGCCAATGATAGATAACAGGCAATACAAGCCTGAGTCACCCTTAACTGTTCTTCACAAACAGCTAACAGATCTGTATACCCACTTTCATTCTATATTATGGCCACCAGGAGACAAGTGGTGAGTAGGAGACAAGTGGTAAGTACATAAGTGCTGCCAACTAGCAAATAGAGGAGCACAGTATCTTGCTTACTCAGATATATCAAAACAAAATGAAGGGAAAAAAAATAGCTTGTGTGAACCACACCACTATAAAATCACCAATTAAATATAAACACAACAATATCTCAATGTCTTGGAAACAATAGACCAACACAGTCCACACACAGAGGCAAGATAAGGTAGTAGAAACAAGGGACCAGAATGTTGTTGTTGTTGTTGTTATGTGCCATCGAGTCGGCCCCGACTCATAGTGACCCCTCCTTGGGTTTCCGAGTACAGACCCAGAAAACATCACTGAGAAAGAAGCAGCATTGGAACTCCCTGAAAAGAAATTCAAAATAAATGTATTGAGGCACCTTCAATGGATTGAGAGACAGATCAAGGAAAACACTGAAAAAATTAAGGAAAACACAGATGAAACTCTAGAACAATTTGAGAAGAAAATACAAGAAGAAAATGACAAAATAAATGAAAAATTAGAAATGATACAAAATCTACAGCTAGAAATCCAGAAGATTACAACTAAAATTTCAGAAATAAATAACACATTGAATGAGAAAAGGAATACAATCAAATCAATGGAAGAGAAAATTAGTGTGATTGAAGACAAATATCTCAATACTATTTTGGCAAGGGATCAATCAGAAAAAAGGTCAAAACAAAATGAAGAAAGACTAAGATTCATGTGGAATATCACCAAGAGGAATAACTTACATGTAATCAGAATTCCAGAACAGGAAGAGACAAATAAAACCACAGGGAAAATTGTGGAACATTTGTTGGAAGAGAATTTCCCTAATATAATGAAAAACAAGAATATATACAATCAAGAAGTCCAATGAACCCCAAATAGGGTAGAATTGAAAAGAAAATCACTAAGACATATCATCATCGAACTCACCAAAACCAAAGACAAAGAAAGAATCCTGAAAGCAGCACAGGAAAAGCTAAAAGTTACCTACAAAGAGCATCCAATAAGACTAAGCTCTGATTTCTCAGAAGAAACCAGGCAGGTGAGAAAGCAATGGGACAATATATATAGAACTCTGACAGAAAAAAAATTTCCACCAAAGAATAATAGAACACTCTCTCTCAAATATGATGGTGAAATTAGCAGATTTCCAGATAAGCAGAAATTAAGGGAATTTATTAAAACCAAACCAACCTTACAAGAGATGCTAAAGGGAATCATTTGGACAGAGAACCAACAACAGCAAACAACAACCAAACATTAACACATATGATGACATAACCCAGAACCAAACCAGTTATAGAAGTATCCAAAGTAAATAAGCTTACAAGACTGTAAACAGGGAACCAGAGTCATCAATTGGCAAATGAAGACAACTACAAACCAAAAGAGACAAAAAATAGTGTACTTACAGAACTTCTAAATAGTGAGGAAGTCAAGACAATTACAAGATAGAATGGACTGTTTTAAACTTGGAAAGAAAATTATAAATCATAGTGTAACTTCAAAGAAATATAATAAACCTTTGCATAAAAATGAAAAAGAGGTCAAACACAAATATTTAGCAAATACTAAAACAATAACAATGAAGGAAATAATAACATGATTCATAAACAAAAGGAACTCAGCACAGAATATTATATGGAACAAAGAAATCAGCAACACCATAAAAAAAAAAACACATAACAAAATAACAGCAACAAATTTATACTTGTCAATAATTACACTGAATGTCAATAAATTAAATGCACCACTCAACAGATGGAGAATTGAAGACTGGATAAGAAAACATAACTCATCAATATGATGTGTACAAGCAACACATCTTAGACACAAAAACAAAAATAGACTAAAATTCTAAGGTTGGAAGAAGATATATCAAGCAAATGGCAATCAAAAAAGAGTAGAAGTGGCTATATTAATTTCTGATAAAATTAACTTTAAGACAAAAACCACCATAAGAGACAAGGAAGGATATTATATAATGATTAAAAGACTGATTGAATAAGAGGACATAACCATAATAAATGTCTACAAACCCAATGAAAGAGCCCCAAAATACTTAAATTATACTTTAACAAAATTGAAAAGACAAATCAATGACTCCTGGTACTAAGATGAGAATTTAATACACCACCTTTAATGAAAGATAAAACAACTGGAAAAAAAAAAAACTCAACAAAGATGCAGAAGAACTAAACAATACAATCCATCAACCTGACTTTATAGACATCTATAGAGCACTTCACCCAACAATAGCACAATATACATTCTTTTCCAGTGCACATGGAACATTCTCCATGATAGACCATATGTTAGTCCAGAAAGCAAGCCTCAATAAATTTAGAAACACTGAAATACCACAAAACATCTTCTCAGATGACAATGCTATAAAATTAAAAATCAATAATAGGAAGATCTATAGAAAAAGAGAAAATGTGGAAACTGAATAACACTCTCCTCAAAACAACTGGGTAATAGAAGAAATACAAAATGAAATTAAAAAATTCCTTGAATCAAATGAGAATGAAAACACAGCATACCAAAATCTTTGGGACACAGCAAAACCAGTGATCAGAGGCCAATTTATAGCAATAAATGCACACATCAAAAAAGAACAAAGAGCCAAAATCAACAGCTTAATACATCTCCAACAATTAGAAAAAAAGCAGCAAACAAAGCCTGCAGTCACCAGAAGAAAGGAAACAATAAAGAGTTGAGCAGAAATAAATGAAATAGAAAACAGACAATAGAAAAAAGTCAAGAAGACAAGAAGTTGGTTTTTTTGAAAAGATTAATAAAATTGACAAACCTTTGACAAACTTAACAAAGGAAAAGAGGGACAGAATACAAATAACATGAATAGTAAATGAATTGGGTAATGTCACAGCAGAACCAACTGACATAAAAAAGATACCAAGATACTATGAATAAATGCACTCCAACAAATTTGAAAATCTAGAAGAAATTAACAGATTTCTGGAAACATACTAATTACCCAGACTAGAAGTTCTGGTAACATAGTGCCTAAGGCACTTGACTGCTAACCAGAAGGCTGGCAGTTCAAACCCACCAGCCACTCCTTGGAAGGAAGGTTGGGCAATCTACTTCCGTAGTAATACTGCCTCAGAAACCCAAGGAACGGTCTCTATGAGTTGGGTTCAACTCAACAGCACATAACAACAACAACAACACAGACAGAGGTGGAAATTTTGAAAAGAGCCATAACAAAAGGAAAATTGTCATAAAAAAATTACCAACAAGAAAAAAGTCCTGGCCCAGATGGCTGCACTGAAGAATTCTACCAATCATTCAGAGAACTGACAACAATCCTACTCAAATTATTCCAGAACAAAGAAAATGATGGACTCCTCCCAAATTCATTTTATGATGCAAGCATAACCCTGATAACAAAACTGTTGTTGTTATGTGCCGTCAAGTCGGACTCGACTCATAGCGACCCCTCCTTGGGTTTCTGAGGCAGTATCACTACGGAAGTAGGATAACAAAACTAGGCAAAGATATAACTAAAATGAAAAGTACAGACTAATATCCCTCACTAATATAGGTGCAAAAATCTCCAACAAAATCCTACCCAATAGACTTCAACAATATATCATAAAATTAATACATTCTGACCAAGTAGGGTTTATACCAGGTATGCAAAGTTGGTTCAACATTAGAAAAACAATCAATGTCATCCATCACATAAGTAAAATAAAGGAAAAGAACCACATGGTCATATCAGTTGATGCAGATGGCATTTGATAAAATCCAACACCCATTTGTGATGAAAACTCTCAGAAATATAGAAATAGAAGGGAAATTTCTCAACATAATAAAGGGCATATGTACAAAACCAATAGCCAACATTATTGTCAATGGAGAGAGCCTGAAACCATTCTCCTTGTGAACAGGAACCAGACAAGGATGACCTCTATCACCACTTCTATTCACCATTGTATTGGAAGTCCTAGCAGGGCAATAATGGAAGAAAGAGAAATCAAAGGCATCCAAATTGGCAAGGAAGAATTAAAACTACCTCTATTTACTTCTGATACTATACTAAAATTCATTGCCATCGAATCAGATCCAACCCATAGCGACCTCTCCTTCAGTTTCTGAGGCAGTATCACTATGGGAGTAAATTGCCCAATCTTCCCTCAGAGGAGTGGCTGGTGGGTTTTAACTGCCAGCCTTCTGATTCGCAGTCAAATACCTTAGGCACTACCAGAGCTCTCTTGCTGCTGATATGATCCTAAAAATAGAAAACCCAAGAGAGTCAGCAAGAAAACTATAGGAATTAATTGAGAAATTTAGCATACGTTCAGTGCTTAAGGCATTTGGCTGCTAACCAGAAGATTGGTGGTTGAAATCTACCAGCCGCTCCGTGAAAGGAAGACAGGCAATCTATTTCCGTAAAGATTTATCACTTCAGAAACCTAATGGGGGTTGCTGTGAGTCAGAATCGAGTTGATGGAGTGTTTGGTTTTTGGTAGCTTAGTAGCAGGACACAAGATCAACATCCAAAGATCAGTTGGGTTCCTCTACACCAGCAAAGAGATTGCTG
>NW_006921697.1:2417105-2463499 GCF_000298275.1 Orycteropus afer afer
ACAACAAATATATATACCAGAACCAGACTCGTTGCTGTCAGGTTGATTCAACTCAGAGCAACCCCTCCCTGGATTTCCAAGGCGGTATCTCTACAGAAGTAGTTTGCCCAATCTTCCTTCTGAGGAGTGGGTGGTGGATTTGAATCTCTATCTAGACTTCTGATCACAGTCAAATGCCATAGGCACTTGACTTGTAGTGCCTTAGGCACTATGCCACCAGAGCTCCATATATATATATATATATATATATATACACACACACACACATATATATATATATACCAATACCAAACTCACTGCCATCAAGTGATTCTGACTCATAGCAACCCCCATTGGGTTTCCAAGGCTGTAAATTTCCTTCTGTGGAGCCACTGGTGGGTTTGAACAGCTGACCTTCCAGTTAGCAGCCAATGACTTATCCACTAAACCACCAGAACTCCACCATTTACTATAGCTACCAAAAAAATAAAATACTTGGGAATAAATTTTACCAGGGACATAGAAGACCTATACAAAGAAAACTACAAAACACTACTTCAAGAAACTATAAGAGATCTATGTAAATGGAAGAACAAACCATGATCATGGATAGGAAATTAAATATTGTGCAAATGTCAATACTACCCCCAACAATCTATACATTCAATGCAATCCCAATCCAGATTCCATCAAAATTCTTTAAAGATATATATTTAAAAAAAGTGTTAATTTTATATAGAAAGGGAAGATACCTCAGATACTCAAAGCACTATTGAAGAAGAACAAAGTAGCACGTCTCGCAATCTCAGATCACACAACCTACTATACAGCCACCATACTCAAAACAGCCTGGTATTGGTGCAACACACAGACCAGTGGAATAGAATTGAGAACCTAGAAACAGATCTATTCACCTAGTCAGCTGATCTTTGACAAAGGGCCAAAATCTATTAAATGGGAAAAAGATAATCTCTTTAACAAATGCTGGCAAAACTGGATATCCATTTATAGAAAAATGAAACACAAAAATCACACCATACACAAAAACTAACTCCAGATATGGGCCAAAGACTTAAATGTGAAATCTAAAATTATAAAGTTCCTCAAGGAAAATCCAGGGGCAAATTAGGGGCCCTAATTTATGGCATAAATAGATTAACAAGCAGCCCCAAAATGCACTAACAGCAGAAGATAAACTAGATGATTGGGATCTTCTAAAAATCAATTTTTTAATATGCTTCAAAAGATTTCTGCAAAAGAGAAAGAACATTGGGAAAAAATATATGGCAATGACATATTTGACAAGGGACTTATCCCTAAAATTTATAGAATACTCCAACACTTAAACAACAAAAAGACAAACAATTATTTTTAAAAATGGGCAGAAGACACAAATAGACACTTCACCAAAGAAGATATACAGGTGGCCAACAAATTTATGAAGAAATGTTCAGGATCATTAGCTGTTATAGACATGCAAATCAACACAACAATGAGATACCATCTCACTCCAGCACTAATAGCAATATTCAACAAGACAGAAATAACAAATGCTGGGGAGAATGTGGAGAAACTGAGACTCTCAAACACTGTTAGTGAGACTGTAAAATGATATAACCACTAAGGAAATCAGTATGGCGATTCCTTCAAAAGTTGGAATTAGAAATATCATTTGTTCCTGCAATCCCACTACTAGGTATCTATCCTAAAGAAGTGAGGGCCAAGAAAAGTACAGATATATGCACACTCATGTTCATTACAGTACTATTCACAATAGCAAAGAGATGGAAACAACCTAATTGCCCATCAACAGAAAAATGGAAAACCAAACTTTGGTACATACTCACAATAGAATACTATGCAACACTAAAGAATAATATAGAATCTGTGAAACACTGCATAATGTGGATGAACCTGGAGGACATTATATTGTGTGAAATATAATATATATAGACGGACAAATACTGTATTAGTTCACTGTTGTAAAAAAATCAAGGAAAGGTTTATATATGGAAGGAACCTTTCTTTGTTGGTTACCAGGGATGGGAGGAGAAGGAGAGGGAACACTGCTAGATAGGTAGAGACAAGTATTAATTTGGATGGAGGGAAGGGCAATGTATCCAAACTGAGTGATCAACATGGTGGCACTATGGAAGAGGAAGACATAGAGAGGTATGTGGAAGGTACAGATAACAAAGATGAACCCTTTTGCATGTTCAGTTCTGTGTTGTCAGTGATGACAAGCATTGATCTACAGGTGGATAGATGGGTAGATAGGCTGAATGATCAGGTATGTCTAGGCAGCAGACAATGTGCCCATGACCATGTACATGGTTGGCAGATGATGCTTCTACATGCCTATTTGTATGTGCTTTAAGAATGTCCACATGTATAGTAGAGCTGACAAGTGGCAAAGTTGTGGTGGTTTCTTGGTCATAGCCAGCTACCCAAAGGGAGCAAGTAGTTGGACCTGTGGGCTTAGGACTATGGTCAAGCTCAATTGGCATAGCATACTACACAAAAACATTGTTCTATATCCTACTTTGGTCATGTTTTCAGAATGGACCAGT
This sequence comes from Orycteropus afer afer, assembly GCF_000298275.1. Taxonomy (NCBI): domain Eukaryota; kingdom Metazoa; phylum Chordata; class Mammalia; order Tubulidentata; family Orycteropodidae; genus Orycteropus; species Orycteropus afer. The sequence continues at coordinate 2,419,655 of NW_006921697.1, forward strand.
CAGTCCCTAGAGAAGGATATCATGGAGGTCTGGTAGCATAGTGCCTAAGGCATTTGACTGCTAACAAGAAGGCTGGTGGTTCAAACCCATCAGCCACTCCTCAGAAGGAAGGCTGGGCAATCTATTTCCATAGTGATACCATCTTTGAAGCCAAAGGAGAGGTCTCTATGAGTTGGATCCAACTCAACAGTAGTGGGGGGAAAAAAACGCAAAAAAAAAAAAAAAAACCCATTCTACTTTGGTGAGTAGTGACTGGGATCCTAAAAGCTTTCAAGTCGCCATCTAGATTCACTCCCTACACAAAAATGAACTCAAGTTGGATCAAAGACTTAAATGTAAAACCCAAAGTTATAAGGTTCATCAAAGATAAACAGGAGCAAATCTAGGGGCCCTAATCTATGGCATAAATAGACTATCAAGCATAACCCAAAATGCACAGGCAGCAGAAGAGAAGTTAGATGACCGGGACCTTTTAAAAATCAGATTCTTATGCACATTGAAAGATTTCTCCGAAAGGGTAAAAAAAGAATCTACAGATTGGGAAAAAAAAAATATTTGGTTATGGCATATCTGACAAGGGACTTAGCTCCAAAATTTATAAGAAACTTCAACACATCAACACCAAAAAGAGAAACAACCCAATTCAAAAGTGGGCAAAGAACATGAACAGACACTTCACTTAAGAAGATATACTGGAAGTCAACAAACACATGGGAAATACTCATGATCATTAACCATTGTTGTTGTTATTTGCCATCGAGTCTGACCCAACTCATAGTGACCCCTCCTTGGGTTTCTGAGGCATTATCACTATGGAAGTAGATTGCCCATCCTTCCTTCCGAGGAGTGGTGGGTGGGTTTGAACCACCAGCCTTCTGGTTAGCAGTCAAGTGCCTTGGGCACTATGTTACCAGAGAGAGTCAAATAAAAACAACAACGAGATATCATCTCACTCTAGCAATAATAGCAAAGTTCAACAAGATAGAAAATAACAAATGCTGGTGAGGTTGTGGAGAGATTGGAACTCTCATACACTGCTGGTGGGACTACAAAATGGTACAACCACTGTAGGAAATGGTATGGAATTCCCTTAAAAAACTGAAAATAGGAATACCATTTGACCTAGCAATTCCTTTACTAACATATATCCTTAAGAGGTTAGAGACAGGACACAAACAGACATATATGCACACCAATGTTCATCACAGCATAATTCACTATAGCAAAGAGATCAAAACAACCTAAATGCCCATCAACAGATCAACCAAACTATGGTACATTCACACAATAGAATACTATGGAACACTAAAGAATGATGAAGAATACATGAATCATCTCACGATGTGGATAAATGTGGAGGGCATTAGGCTGAGTGAAATAAGTCAATCACAGAAAGACAAATATTGTATGAACCCATTACTGTAAAAAGTCAAGGAAAGGTTTACTCAGAGAAGGCAATTCACTTTGTTGGGTATTGGGGACGGGAGGGAAAGGGAAAGAAAAATTTGGGCTAGTAATCATATACATATTTTTTAAAAAAGCTCGTAAGTGGCCATCTAGATTAATGATGGGTATCTATCTACTCTCCAGAGCAAAGAACAATGAAGAAAACTAAAGACACATGGAAACAATTAATTGAAGAGAGTAGTAGACCATGTGATCCTCAGCCTACATGACCATGACACCAGAAGAATTAGATGGTGCCCAGCTACCACTGTCAACCACTCAGAAAGGGATCAGTACAGGAGATCCTTGATAAAGTGGGAGAAGAATGTGGAACAAAACTAAAAAAAAAAAAAAAAAAAAAAAAAAGGAACAGGTTTGCTGGTCTGATAGAGCCTGGTGAGACTCCTGAGACTATGGCCGCTAGTTACCCTTCAGATCTGGAACTGAACTCACTCCTGTGGCTTCCAGCCAAACAATAGGCATATGGGGTGGACATTTACATCAGGTAGATACACTCCTTGGAGCAATCAATCATGGTAGAACAGGCCAGTGTTTGCACAGGGAGACAGCTTTGGGAGGGGGAGTGCATGAGAGGGAACGACACAGGGAACAGGTAACTACAGGAAGGAAGTGGGAAGAGAGCTTTTACATTGTGAGGAATTGTAGTCAAAGTCATGAAACAATGTGTAGGAAATGCTGTATGGAAAATCAATTTGCTCTGTAAACTTTCACCCAAATCACAATAAAAATTAACAACAACAACAAAAAAGTTGCAATGATTGCTGCAAGGGAAGATATTAGTTTGGACCACAATGATAGTGTAGAGAGAAATAGACTAGGATCTGCTTAGGAAGAAAATCAATAGGACTTGTCATTATTTAGATGTAGGGGATAAGGAAAGAACATTATTAAGAATAATTGCCCACTTTCTGGCTGATGCAGCTACTGGAGCAATTATTCACTGAGTAGGAGGTCTGGGTTTGGAGAGAAGAATTATCAGTTACACAGATATTCCTAAAACTAGCATTGAGTGCTGTGCCAAGCTGCCCCAATACTATGCTTTACATGGACAACTTAATTTAATTTTAACTGCAGTCCTACACAATAGGTGCTATTTCCCCCATTTTTACAGGTGAGAAAACTAAGACTAATACTAAGTAAGTTATTGCCATTCTCAGAACTAAACAGTGGAAGAGCTGAAATTTGAGCCCCAAAACAAAACACTTTGCCATCGAGTTGATTCCAACTCTTTGTGAACCTATAGGACAAAGCAGAACTGCCACATAGGATTTCCAAGGCTATAAATCTTCACAGAAACAGATTGTCACACCTTTCTTCTGTGAAGCACCTGGGTTTGAACTGCTGACTTTGAGGTTAGCAGCTGAATTCTTTATCCACTGCACCACCATGTTTCCTGGATTTGAACCCAAATCTCTTTGTCTCTAAAGCACATGATTTTTAGTGACCACTCATACTTCTTCAGGACAACTCAGGCATACTCAGTGCAAATTTCATGATTCTAAAATAACTTGAGTATGTCTGGAAGTCTGAAGCCAAAGTTGCCCAGAAACTTGCAGACTTCTCAAGGATGCCTAAAGTAAAATGTCCACACTGGAAAGACCCAATTCTACACTTTCTCCCACACTTCACTCACGTTTGCCCTAACTTTAAGGGTATCTCCAGCTACCCTGATCACCCTCATCTTGCCTTCGTGAAACTCGAAAATCAAGGTGGATTACCCAATGAGCAAGGTAATCCTTGGCTTAATCAATGGCTTACTTGGGCTTACTTACTCGTCTGTAGTGAACAGTTCCACATGGGTTTCACCTTAACTTTGTGTGGTGAAAAACGTGTGACAATGATCACTACAGATGAGTCAGTAAGCACAAGGATGTCCATGCTTATCTTGCTTACTGAGTACTCCATCTCTGGTAGGTCTGAACCACCAGCCTTCTGGTTAGCAGTCAAGTGCTTTAGGTACGATGCTACCAGAGCTCCTCATCCTTTTCATGGATTATAAATTTGAAAAGAGGCTTTGATTCTGTAGGCATGTGCTGTAGATTTGGGAGAGAGAAAGATGCAAGCCATATCTAGAAGCAGAATCTTTGATGTGGTGAAAAAATGTGGAATTGTTCACTAGAAATTAGTAAATAAGCACAAATAAGCCTATGCTTACCTTCCTTATTGGATAATCTGACACTGCCTATAATACTGTCAGTCTCACCACTCATTTTTGCAATGATCACATGTAGGCTACCCTGGACTTCCATACATCGTCTCCTTCCTTACATTTTATTTTTTGTAACATGAATTTTCATACAGTATACACAAACATTTAAAAAAATCTTTTCATGTACTGAACCCAGATTGTTGTAAATGAGTTAATAAACACAGATTTCAAACTATGACACAAGGTGGGGCTGGCTCTCAGCCAATAGTCAAGTTTTACCCAGGTCATTATCTCTAGCTGTACTGTGGAGTCTCATTACACATGCATTTAACTTAAGCACATTCAAAAGAGAGAAAAGAGTACAATTTAAATAGAGCAGGCTATTATGTCTGCCATTCCAATCATTGAGAACATGTCTCATGAAATGGGAGGTGAATTTGCTGTTCCTTCAGCTGGCTGTGGTCTTTAAGGACTTCCCTCAGTGTGAGCAATTCTCCAGCAAGACTATGATTCTAGTGTTTAAAGGTACATATTTTAGAAGTACCACAATCCTAATTTCAATCAGCTACTTTTTTAGCCCTTGACTAAAGAAACAGTAACTGGTCTCAAGACTGGAGGAGAGCCTAGATCTGCTGGCCTGCTTGAGAGACAGTAAGAGATTTCCCCTGGTAATTCTGACAACACATGATTTGCATTCCACACTTTCCTTTGGGAACCAACCCCTGAGATATGACTACATTGATGGCAGCATATGTCAGTGTAATCATCTGACTTTCAAATTGCATTCTGCCTTTATTATTGAATACAAATGAGCACAAATTGGAAAATGAAAAGTGCTGATACAAGTGATAGTATACATCTCCAATGTAATGCAAATAGCCCAAAGACAGAAATCATTTGGCCTCTCGAAGTCAAATGGGAAGAAAAAGAACAAAATCATGCAACAGGAATGAAATGCTAGCTAGGTCCATGTCCAAAAGATAATCAATTATTGGGCATTTTGTATTAATCCTTAGAATCTCTTTCCCTCCCACCTTAGCCGTGATCACATACACATACTTAAACACACACACATACACAATTATAATATAGATGCATTTTCAGGTAAAGATCAGGTTCAAACATAAGGCATTCTCATTCCAAACTGCTCTGGCTGCCTACTGGGTAGGCATGTTCATTCTTGCCACTGGGGTTCCTCAGAATTCTGTTCATACCAACAGTTTAAAATTCAGAATTCTGTGATACCTTAGATTGCTGGTATCTGTTGCTGTCTACATGGTAAGCTTCTTGAAGCAGGTTCTAGGTCTTATTAATCTCTTTTCTGTAGTACCTAAGAAAACGGCTAACTAAAAAGGGGCCTTCTGCAAAGGCCATTGAGTGAATGAATAACTGAGTAACCAATTTTGCCTCTCTGAGAATAATTTCTTTTAATGAATTAGGGGAGAAGGAAAGATACTGCACATTAACAGTCTGGCTATGGTCTCCAGCACACAGACCCATGCTCCATGTTGTTCTGTCCTTACCTATCCAGTGAAATACAGCACAGGTGAAAAATCGAAGCTGTGGTGAGCAAGACGTCTAGAGATGTCCGGACAAGGCAAAACATCTCCCCATAAATCCAAATGTCTTGAACCAGCTCGATGGCACCAAAGGGCATCACCAGCACCGAAACCAGCAGATCCACAAAGGCAAGAGATACAATGAAATAATTGGTTTTTATTTTCCTGTGAGAGAAAAGTATAAAGGGGAGTCAGGGAGAGGGAGGAAGAAAAGAGGGAAGGGAAAGAAGGAGGAACAGAGGAAAGAGGAGGAAAGGGAAGTAAAGGAAGAAGGAAAGGTGGAAAGGAGGACAAGGAAAAGACAAACGTGTAATGTGAGAAAGACAAGTGTGAGAATTGTGAGACTCAGTTTCTCTTCTGTAACATGGTTGATATGGCCCTGTGTGATTCTGTCCCTTCTCTAGACCTTCCCTGCACCAAAAGCTTCTTCTCTCCTCTGGCTGGCTACTCTGGCTTTATCTAAGTTTGCTCCGGGCCTCAAGCCCCCCACTGCAGGACCTTTACAGAAGTAGATGCATCCCCACACTGTTGGCCCAATAAGCCCCAGCTACCCCTTCAAGTCCTCAGTTTGGTCATTCCCAAGAACCCTCTCAAGATACTTCCCTCACAAATGGTGGTGGACTTTATATTTGTGATACTTGTCCAAATTGTACTTTCACACTTATTTGCAGCATCATTTGCTTAGCACATATCTTGCTTAGAAAGGACAGCGGTAGATATAGGCAAGTACTGCATCTTTATCCCTTTTTATGGCTTGATGATTTTCAATCCAGGTTGAACACTAGAATCACCTGGTGAATTTTTATAAATATTGATGTTCAGTTCTTACTCTAAATTGATTAGTTCAGAATCCCTAGGATTGCCACATAAAACACAGGAATAATTTTTTAGTATATGTATGTCTAAGATAAGAAGGCTAGTGGTGCAATGGTTAAGGAATCAGCCACTAACCAAAAGCCCAATGGTTCAAATCTACTTGTGGCTCTGTAGGAGAAAAGATCTGGTGATCTGCTTTCATAAAGACTAACCTCAAAAAACCTAAGCTGTTGCCCAAATAGACTTTGACTCATAGTGAACTTATTGGACAGAGTAGAACTGCCCATAGATTTTCCAAGGCTGAAAATTTTTACAGAAGCAGATTGCCACATTTGTCTCCCACAGAGTGGCTGATGGGTTTGAACAAGGGATCTTTGGGTTATCAGCCAACCATTAAACCATTGCACAACCAGGGATCCTTCCAAAAGATTATGGCCTAGGAAACCATATGGGGGAGTTCTACTCTGTCCTATAGTGTCATTATGAGTTGGAAACAACTTGAAGGCACACAACAACACCAGCAACATGTCCCAAATATTTCATGGGACATATTTATACCATACATTAGTAATATTTAAAAAGCTCTTCATGTGATTCTAATTTCAGCCAGGGTTGGGTCTGGTAGAGTAGAAAAAACAGAAGCCCTAGGTTTAAGTCTTGGATTATTAATCATTAGTCAGTCATCCCTTCTCTGAATCATTGATAAATTTGGGAAGTTAAAATAAATATATATTTTTTAAAATGTATATATAGTAATGATAACTATTAAAAAAAGAGAGAGGAGCATAGAAAAAAGGGTGAGATGGAAGCATGTTTAATTGCTAACACTAGTTATGTTAGAGTTTTGTGACCCCCTTTTCATTGCTCTCTTTTCCAAAAATTGTTGCCATGAATTTACTTTGTTTCCTCCATAGTTACAAAGTATGATGGAAATGTTTAGACCCTGACTCCCCAGGGAGAGCCCAGAATGCCACCCAGTTTTCCTCATGCTGCTCACCTGAGCTGCCGGTCCCTGCACACAGCCACCATCACCAGCAGGTTCCCCAAGATGGCCATCAGGATAACCGCCGAAAGAAACGTAAGCAGCACAACTTTCTCCACTGACCCGAAACCCTCCTTGGAACTGCAAGTCACACAAAATGAAACAAGGAATTGAAGGAAACTCTGAAACATAAGAGAGATAACCCATCTTTTCCTCATTCACCGTCAGAAAGATCACTTCACCAACAGCAGCTGCAATACACATGTATTAGACACAAAACATATACCAAGTTGTCAGAGATTTGATTTTACTTGGATTCATAATCAACACCCATGGAAGTCAGAAAATCAGACATCATATTGGGCTGGGTCAAATCCACTGCAAAAGACCTCTTTAAAGTGGTCAGAAGCAAAGATGTCACTTTAAAGACTAAGGTGTGCCTAACCCAAGTCATGGTATTTTCAATTGCCTCATATGCATGTGAAAGCTGGATAATGAATAAGGAAGACCCAAGGAGAGATGTGCCTTTGAACTGCAGTGTTGGCAAAGAATACTGAAAATACCATGAACTGCCAGAAGAACTAAGAAATCTGTCCTGGAAGAAGTGCAGCCGGAATGTTCCTCAGAAACAAGAATGGTCAGAATTTGTCTCACCTACTTTGGTCATGTTGTCAAAAGGAACTATCCCATGGAGAAGGATAGCATGCTTGGTAAAGTAGAGTCAGTGAAAAAGGGGAAAGCCCTCAATGAGATGGAAAGACACAGTGGCTGCAGTGATGGCTAAAAGCATAGCAACTATTGTGAGGATGGTGCAGGATTGGACAGTGTTTCACTCTGTTGTAAATAGGGTCATGATGAGTCTGTGCTGACTTGACAGAATCCAACAACATGGCAATATGGTTTGTGGTATGATCCACATTTTTCAGATGAGGAAGATGAGGCTAGGGAGATGAATTTATTAGCTTGAAATCACATAACAAGCACTTAACTTGTGTCTTTCCTTCAGAGACCTTACCTCAGCTTGTACTCAGAAATGTACTTGGTTGATTCTTGTTTTGTGCACCTATGCAACTAGATTGTAAGCTCTGTGAATCAGACACGTTGTCTGATTTATTCATTGATACATATTCAATGTGTCATTCATGTGTATTGGATGAATGTATCATGTTATTGGATGAATGAGATATGAAAGTATAATATCTGTAAGTTATTTAGGAGATATAGGAAAAGAGTTTTACTTTTAATAGACTAAAATGTTCCCCTTGATAAAGTTTGAAAGATCCTTAAAATTTCTAGACCCAAAAGACAGATTTCAATTATGGAGAAACTTAGTTTCAGAGAGCGTAAGTGAGTTCTCAGAGCATAACAGTGGCTGGTGTGAGAGAGCCTGCCTATTCTGTGAGCCAACACTGGCAACACACTGTCTGCCAATCAAAGGTTATTTATCTTTACTGAGCTCTTTTGACTGAAAATCAAGGTTGGTCCCAAATGGCAGATACCTGCCAAGTCCTGGCTCTAGCTTTGTCTGTAACTTCTTCCGTGAGCCCTGGCAAGAAGACAAGGTGTCAAGTAGATTAAGGAATTGAGACAGGTAGAAGGCTGCAGGGTTAAATGAAAGCCCAGGATACAAAGCTTAAAAAAAAAAAGAAAAAGAAAAAGTCCAGCCAGTAAACAACATCTTGGAACATGGGGTAAAGGCTGAAAAAAAAAAAAAAACCATACCCGGTTCTTTATAAAACATTTCAATTCTTTATAAGACATTATGTAGATATTTTTCAAGCAAACCAATTTAATTCAGTTCTTCAGGCACTTCGCTGCAAGATGACTGCTATATGACCTTCCTGTTTTCTATTCCAGGGAGTCCTTCCCCAACAAGTGTTGTCCCTGTCAGGCTCTGGCCTTCTTCTGACCAAAAATGACCAGGAGAGGCTTAGGTTTTCCACATGAACAAAGCTTTTATTAAGGGAAAGAGAAAATAGCTCATGAGCTACTTGGAGTGGCAGTATTGAGGAAAAAGCACCTACTGGGAATTGAACCAGCGTCCTTGAGCCCTTGCAGTGAATTCCATCTTGAGCTGCCTCCTGTGCTCGTACCTAATCTTCATAACTCCACCTCTTTTCCTTTTCCAGCCCAAAACTCTATAAATCTCTGTAAATCCTTTTTTAGGGGAGAGAAAGGCTAGTGTTGCCTGGCCCCTCTTTAGAGGTCTCTGCTTTCAAGCTACTTTTCTTTCCTTTAATAAAGTTTTGTCCTTGTGGGAAGCCTGAGCCTCTCCTGGTCATTCTTGATCAGTAGACAGCAAGAGCCTGACCAGGCTAACCTCTGAGAGGGGAAAGGCCCCCTGATGACAGAATCAGTCTTAAAGCAGCTGGATGGTTTATTTGCTTGCTTGCTTACTTACTTACTTATTTTTGCAAGTCTTTATAGATGTTTTCTGTTCCAGGGAGTCCTTCCCCATCAAGGGTTGGCCTCATCAGGCTCTGGCCTTCTTTCTGACCAATAATGACCAGAAGAGGTTTAGGTTTTCCACACAAACAAAGCTTTTAAGGGAAAGAGAAAGTAGCCCATGAGCAGAGACAAAGAGAGACTAAGCAACACTAGCCTTTGTCTCCTCAAACAAAAAGTTGCTGGAGTTTTTAATGGTTTTGAAACAGGTGGGGATTTTCCGAGAAGGGTGGTAGTTTCCTAGAAAAGGGTGCTGTCCCATGCATGTGCAACGGTTCAATTTCCAGTCAGTGTCCTTGCCTCAATACGCCACCCCAGTGAAGTTATATAGTGTTCCTCTCCCAGCAATGTGCAGATGTTTGGGGAACTGAAGAGGTTAGATTGTCCACAAACACCGGCAAAAGATTTTGCAAGATAGGGAGTATGGAGCTAGATAAGTTGCTTGCTTACTTCTGTACCCTGTGTTCCAGGATGAGGGTTAGTTTTGAGCTACAACAGTTAGGCTTGCAGCTTGTGTTTTTTTAGTTAACCCTTCAGGTCTTGCCATCTTCTGCCTGACTTGGGATGAGTCACAAAAGCTATCTTTAACTATCCAAATGACTGTCATTTAAAATAGTTGTTGTTAGCTGGTGTCAAAACAGCCCCCAACTCACGGAGACCTCATGCACAACTCAACAAAATGCTGCCTGGTTCTGTGCCCTCCTCATGATCAGCTGCAAGACAGAATCAGGTTACTCCATAAGCAAGCTAACAATGTGCTTAGGACATAACAAAACAGGGGCACCAATTGACCAAAGCAAAGATCCATAGATGCCAAGCAGATAGGACACAAGGAAAAGCAAATGTTACCATGTAAGGGAACCGGCAGGGCACTAAATGAAACTGATTATAGCTCTAGTGTGTGAGAATGTGCCATCTGGAAACAAGGTTCACGCAGCACCACAAGGGTACCCATACATGAGGTTCTTTAAGCTATGAGGCCCCTACCACTTCAACACCTTCATTAACATTTGTCTCCTATGGTTCCCTCCCATGTAGCTGAAACTCCTTATCTCAGCAGGTCTCTTGGGAGTATACTATTTCTTTCTAATAAATAGAAGGTGGAGGTGGTCTGTTGAGTCTAACTCTTGCTACAATCATTCATTGCTACATGAATCCAATGAGAGGAGTTAACTGGACAAGGATGGATTATATTAATTGATAATAGGTCTATAGTTCATTTTGAAAGAACTGTCTTGTACATCTACATCTGCTGATCCAGCAGCTCCAGCCAGGAAGGCAAGCAATACTCTTTGCCATGATACAAACATAAGAGTATGCTCTTGTGCACTCCCTGGTAAACAATCTATGGGAACTCCAGCCCCAGATAACATGCAAAACCAAGCAAGCTTGAATAAATCGGCCACTGTAATTAATTCAATCAAGTTACTTTTTTTAACTGTATAGCATTTACAGCTACATCCCAAATTTTGTAAACAATATTTATAACTTTAAAACATGTTTGACATACATTCAGACACAATCTAGTGTACATTTAATATAATACTAACATGGGTAGTGTCTTGCTGAAGATAATTTAAAAATGGTTGCAGCAGTATATTGACAGAGAACTTCCAGAAATGCAAGCTGGATTCAGAAGAGGATGCAGAATGAGGGATATCATTGCTGATGTCAGATGGATCTTGACTGAAAGCAAGGAATACCAAAAAGATGTTTACCTGTGTTTCATTGACTATGTAAAGACATTTGATTGTGTGGATCTTAACAAATTATGGACAACATGGAGAAGAACTGGAATTCCAGAACACTTAATTTTGCTAATGAAAAACCTGTACATAGACCAGGAGGCTGTTGTTCAAACAGAACAAGGGGATACTGCATGGTTTAAAATCAGGAAGGGCATGCATCAGAGTTGTATCCTTTCACCATACTTATTCAATCTGTATTCTGAGCAAATAATCCAAGAAGTGGGACTATATGAAGAAGAATTCAGCATCAGGATTGGAAGAAGACTCATTAACAACCTGCGATAGGCAGATGACACAACCTTGCTTGCTGAAAGTGAAGATGACTTGAAGTACTTACTGATGAAGATTAAAGACTACAGCCTGCAGTATGGATTACAACTCAACATAAAGAAAACGAAAATCCTCATAACTGGACCAATAAGTAGCATCACATAAATGGAGAAAAGGTTGAAGTTGTCAAATATTTCATATTACTTGTTTCCACAATCAACACCAATGGAAGCAGGAGTCAAGAAATCAGATAATGTATTGCACTGGGAAAATATGCTACAAAAGATGTTTTTAAAGTGCTGAAGAGCAAAGATGTCTCTTTGAGGACTAAGGTACACCTAACCTAAGCCATGGTATTTTCAATCATCTCATATGTGTGTGAAAGCTGGACAATGAATAAGGAAGAACAAAGATGAGTTGATGCTTTTGAGCTGTGGTGTTGGCAAAGAATACTGAAAGTATCACTGACTGCCAGAAGAACAAACAAATATGTCCTGGAAGAAATGCAGCTGGAATACTTCTTGGAAGGGAGAATGGCCAAACTTCATCTCACCTACTTTGGTCATGTTGTCAGAAGGGACCACTCCCTGGAGAAAGATATCATGCTTGGTGAAGTAGAGGGTCAGCAAAAAAGGGGAAGGCCCTCAGCGAGATGGATTGACACAGTGGCTGCAATGATGGGCTTAGGTATAGCAAGAACTGTAAGGCTGGCACATGACTGGGCAGTGTTTCATTCTGCTGTACATAAGGTGGCTATGAGTTGGAGCCAATTCAATACCACCTAATAACAACAACAACATGGGTAATAATTTCATATAATACTAACATAGTAAAGGTCCAAAAATATTGGAAATATTAACATTTATCTAATTCAACAAATTTTATTTTTGTATCAAGTGAGTTTCTATTGTCTGTTGCATAGGACACAGTGGTTGATTTTACTCTAATGGGCTAATAAATGAATTACTAGTCACATTGAGAGGATGCAAATTTCAATATTTACTTATTGTTCAAAATATGTTTCTGTTTTGCAACAATGAATGTGTTTCTAAATTTGTCTTCCAAGAAAGCATCAAAAGGCATTTGTGACAGCATAACATGTATATTTGTCAGAATATTTATGTATCTCTGTGTAAGGAAATCCAACAATTCCTTGAGGAAATAAATTAAATGAATATTTAAATAATAAAATTACATAAATGTATTTTATTTTCCATTTCTCTTCAGACTGACCTTCTTTTAAGAAAGTGACATTGTTATGACTGCAAAACAAACTTGCTCATCAGCAAATAGTGCTTTTGTTACATCAATGATGCATGTGTCTCTGAATATGAGAGTTGAACAATTCCACAAATAAATACAATTACTTTTCATAAGTTTTTCATATAATTATACCTTCCACTTCATTTTGGATCAATCAGGGATAACCTCACATTATGAACATTATAATGCACCAGCAGCATTCTCTGGTCCTGTCCTACACAAAGTGAATCAAAACGCAGCTTCTGATTGAGGTACCCTTGCGTTTGTATCATGCTCTTTGTAACTAATCTCCTCCCCATCAGGCATCAGCTACATGTAGGGTCCAAGCATGCCAAAAAAGCTGCTGAGACTCTTCTCAAAACTTCTCTTCATATACTGCAAGAAGATCACATCCCTAAGGCAGCTACTCAGCTGCTCCAGTAGATTCCATCATGGAGTGATTACCAATCTCACCATGGAGAATAACTACATTCAACTGTCCACCCACTCAAAACCAGGCTGTGGTAGTTTGGTTTCTGTGTCAACTTGGCTGGGCCTTGTTGAGTGGATGGGCAGCTGATGGTAGTTAATCCCGATGAGGAGACTGGTAATGAACTCCATGGTGGGATCTACCACAAGCAGCTGAGTAGCTGCCTTTGGGTATGTGGTCTGCTTCCTGTATATAAGGAGAAGCCTTTGGGTATGGTCTCTAGCCTATGGCACACTCGGACCCTGCATGTAGCTGTGTCATTGCTCACAGCCTGCCATGCTCTGCCGACCTTGGGACTTAAAATGGACTTAAGTAATGGCCTGTCGTGTGGTTTGGTAACATTGGGACTGTGCCTTTTGACTTGTCAACCTTGGGGCTTCTCAGGCTCAGCAGCCAGCAGCTGTCTGAGTGAAGAAACAGTTCTAGCTCCAGTGGGCCGGGAGCAGGAGGCAGAGCTGGACCCCAAGGTTGAGGGGCTTTCACCCAGCCCCTAGCGCTTGCCACTTTGAACTTGGACTTAAAGCCTCCAAATTGTAAGAATAAACTCCAGTTTGTTAAGGCCATCCCATTCATGGTATATATTCTTGTCAGAGTGGCACTAGGTAACCAGAACAGAGGTCAAGTCAAGTTGACACATAACCTTAACTACCACACTGAGAAAATAATTCAAGAAACTGGACTATATGAAAAGAACACAACATCAGGATTGGAGGGAGACTTATTAACAACCTGTGATATGCAGATGATACAACCTTGTTTGCTGAAAGTGAAGGTGACTTGAAGCACTTAGTGATGAAGATCCAAGCCTTAGTCTGTGGTGTGGATTACACCTCAACATAAAGAAAACAAAAATCCTCACAAATGGACTAATAAGCAACATTATGATAAATGGAGAAAGGACTGAAGTTGTCAGGAATTTCATTTTACTTGGATCCACAATCAACATACGTGGAAGTAGCAGTCAAAAATCAAGCATCATATTGCACTGGCAAATGTGCTGCAAATGACCTGTTTAAAGTGTTGAGGAGCAAAGATGTCAGTTTGAAGTCTAAGGTGCACCTGACCCAACCCATGGTAATTTCAATTGCCTTATATGCATATTAAAGCTGGACAATGAATGAGGAAGACTAAAGAGAGACTTGATGCCTTTGATTTGTGGTGTTGGTGAAGAATACTGAAAGTACAATGAACTGTCAGAAGAAGAAACATATCTGCCCCAGAAGAAGCGAAGCCAGAATGCTCATTGGAAGTGAGAATGAGAGTTCGTCTCACATACTTTTGTCATGTTGTCAGGAGGTATCAATCCCTGGAGAAGGATATCATGCTCGGTAAACCAGAGGGTCAGAGAAAAGGGGAAGATACTCAATGAGGTGGGTTGACACAGTGGCTGCAACAATGGGCTCAAATATAGTAAGGATTATGAGGATGGCTCAGGACCAGACGGTGTTTCATTCTTTTGTACACAGGGTCACTATGAGTCAAGCCAACCCAATGGCAGCTAACAACAAGCTTAAAAAGTCAGACCATGGGAGAAACTGAAAAGCGAGTACTTCACCATTTATGTGAAGTTTGTAGAATTGATTTTTCTAAGTGCAATGTGCAATTCTATGACAATGCTGCTAATATGTCACATTACTAAAGGCAAGCTATAGACAATTTTAGAATACAATGAATATGTCATTTTCATACCAGTTCATCTCCTTCTACTAAAATACCATACACCACTTTTGTGTTTGAACACTTTTGTTTTCAATCATTTATAGTTCCATTAAAAAGAAGTTACATTATGGACAGAAAACACAAGGTTCCCTGGTGGCATAGTGCCTAAGGCATTTGACTGCTAACCACAAGGCTGGTGGTTCAAACCCACTGGCCACTCCTCTGAAGGAAGATCACACAATCTACTTCCATAGAGATACCCCCTCAGAAAACCAAGGATGGGTCACTATGAGTTGGAAATGACTCAATGACAGTGAGTTTGGTTTTTCTTTTTTGGTAGGTAACACACATGCTTTTTTCTTTTTTCTGTTGAATTTAAAGAGTTTTATTGAAAAAATAGTATGACCTAGATCAGGCAGCACGTCTTGAGGATTCACAAAAGTACTCACACACAACACATTTATTTATATTACATACCCCATTCTAATGCTTGAGTAAGCAAGCAGAGGATGGGGCACCAGAGATTATCAGTGTTTAGGGCCCTCACATGCTTTAATCCAGCCCTGGTTACATATCAGGTGCAGATCAGATGGTTTTATCTGTGCATGGGGTCCACATGGACTGGGAATCAAACCCAGGTCACCCACATAGAGGGCAAAAATCCTACCACTACACCACGAATGCCTCCATTTGAAAGGAGAATAGATCTATCAATTTAACAGTATTTTCTGAGAACCAACACTGCATGATGCATTGTTCTAAATTCTGTGGAATCAGAAAGAGCCAAAACACACAAAGCCCTACTCTAAAGGACAATATATTTTAGTGGAGAAGAAGACAAATAGGTAAACAAGAAAATGTATCAGTGTTAGTTCATATTCCATGCTATGGCAAAAAAAAAATATATGCAAGTAAGGGAGACAGGATTGCCCTTGGGGAATGAAGGTTTAGCTTTTGAATAAGGGCCATCAGAGAAGGTTGAGTGATAGGGTTATCATACTTAATGTTGTGTAGGTTGTATATCTACATAAGCCCAATGAACAGCCTTTCAGTGATTCTCAAACTTGCTTGCACATGGAATTCACTGAAGAGAATTTTTAAAAATATGCTGATGCTAGGGCCCTTCCCTCAGAAATACCAGCCTGAACCCTGGAATTTTTAAAAGCTCCCAAGTGAAACCAATGTGTAATCAATGTTGAGAATCACTGCTAGAGGGAGACAAGATTTCATTCTAAACAACAACAACTTTTTAACAGCTGAAGGTAACACATGATGCCTTCTTGGTGTTATTTTGAGCTCCCCACTATGGAAAGTATCTAAGAACATTTGGATGGCCACATATCAAGATACTGAATAGGGCTCCTGTACTGAGGCAGGTTGGACTGGCTGATTTTAGGTCCCTTCCTGCGTTGTGGCGTCTGCTGTGAACATATCCCTAGAACATGGGTTCTCTGTCACTGGCCTCGCCATTAGAGCCTGTACTTCCTTTTCTTCTTGTGGGAGAAGCAACAGATGCAGAACATATACTTTAAACCATGAGGGAATGTCAGGGTCAGAGAGCATCATGTTCAATGTTGTGGTTCATTTGTGGCAGGCCAATTAGGAGCTAGAAATAGCTAAACTTTAAACTGTGAGTGATGAGCAAAGTTTAGCCATAGAGAGAGCTTCCTTAATTAGGTATAACTGTCCATTGAAATAAGTGTAAGTCCAGCAGTGACAATTAAAATAAATCAGGAAGCACTTCTGCAAAAGCCACATTAAATCTGCAGCTTGCCTCTGCATACAGGAATACTGTCAAGTGCTACCAGACAGTTCTACCTGCCCAAAGAGCTGTCCTCTCCACTAAATTGATTCTTTGGCAGCTATTCTTATGAAGAATTTTACTTTTTTTTTTTTTTTTTTGCTTTTTTAGTGATCTCTTGATCTATTAGTAAAGAAATTTCACAAACTTTCTGGCAGTTTGCCATTTTACCACTCTTAATAAAATGAATCATAATGACAATAATTCTGGGTAAATTTACATATCAGTAAAATTAGTAACTATTTTTATTAATATCAGAAAAAAAAGAAGTTTTAGGTTATTCATCATTATATCACCTGGAATAGTTGGTTTCAAGGACACACAGACAGGCAGACACACAGACACACACACACTTTCTTAGAAGTTAAGAAAAAAAATATATACAGTTTTCTTTGCCATTGATTCCAACTCATAGCAACCCTACAGAACACAGTAAACTGCTCCATAGGTTTTCCAAATCTGTAATTCCTATGGAAGCAGACCGCCACATCTTTCTCCTGTGAAGCAGCTAGTGAGATCAAATTACTGACCTTAGGTTATCAGCCAAGCCGAGCGCTGAACCACTGCACACCAGAGCTCCTGGGATGCAATGTTCGAAGTACTCATTCCTCTATGTCAGGAAATTTGGAAGGCAGCTACGGCCAACTGACTGGAAGAGATCCATATTCTTGCCCTTTACAAAGAAAGGTGATCCAAAAGAATGTGGAAATTATCAAACAATATTATTAATTTCACACACAAGTAAAATTTTGCTGAAAATGATTAAAAATGATACATTGACAGGGAACTGCCAAAATTTGAGCCAGATTCTGAAGATAACATGGAACAAGGGATATCACTACTCATGTCAGATGGATCTTTGTGGGAAACAAAGAATACCAAAAGATATTTGATATTTATCTGTGTTTTATTGACTATGCAAAGGCATTTGACTGTGTGGATCATAACAAATGATGGATAACATTGAGAAGAATGGGAATTCCAGAATATTTAATTGTGCCCATGAGGAACCTTTACATAGACAAAAAGGTGGTCATTTGAACAGAACAAGGGATACTGCATGGTTTAAAAAAAAAAAAAAGGTGTGCATTAAAGTTGGATCCTTTCGCTACACTTATTCAATCTGTATTTTGAGCAAATAATCTGAGAAACTGGAGTACATGAAGAAGAATGCAGCAATAGGATTGGAGGAAGAGTCACTAACATGATAAGTGATATACAGAGGACACAATCTTGCTTGCTGAAAGTGAAGATGACTTGAAGCACTTACTGATGCAGATCAAAGACTACAGACTTCAATATGGATTACATCTCTACATAGAGAAAACAAAAATCCTCAACTGGACTAATAAGCAACATCATGATAAATGGAGAAAAGAATGAAGTTGTCAAAGGTTTCATTTTACTTAGATCCATAATCAACACCCATGGAAGCGGTAGTTAAGAAAACAAATGATGGATTGGATTGGACCGATCTGCTACAAAGATGTCTTTAAAATGTTAAATATCAAAGATGTCCCTTTGAGGACTAAGTTGTACCTGACCCAAGCCATGATATTTGCAATCACCTCATATTCATGTGAAAGCTGGGCAGTAAAAAAGGAAGACTGCAGAAGAATTGATGCATTTGATGTATGGTTTTGGGAAGAATATTGAATATATCATGGACTGCCAGAAGAATGATCAAGTCCATCTTGGAAGAAGTACAGCTGGAATGCTCTTTGAAGGGAGGATGGTGAGACTTTGTCTCTCGTATTCTGGTAAGGTTATCAGGAGGGACCAGTTCCTGGAGAATGATGTCATGCTTGGTAAAGTAGAAGGTAGGAGCTCTGGTAGCTTAGTGCCTAAAGCATTTGACTGCTAACCAGAAGGCTGATGGTTCAAACCCACCAGCCACTCCTCGGAAGGAAGATTGGGCAATCTAGTTTTGTAGTGATATCACCTCGGAAACCCAAGGAGGGGTCACTATGAGTCGGGTCTGACTTGACGGCACATAACAACAAAGCAGAAGGTCAGAGAAAAAGAAGACCCTTATTGAGACATATCAGCCACTCCTTGGAAGAAAGGTTGGGCATTCCTACTTCCGTAGTGATACTGCCTCGGAAACCCAAGGAGGGGTCGCTATGAGTCAGGGCTGACTCGATGGCAAATGACGACAACAACAAAATTGAGACATATTGACACAATGGCTGCAACAATGGGCTCAAGCATAGCAATGATTGTGAGAATAATGTCGAACCAGGCAGTGTTTTGTTTTATTGTACACAGTATCACTATGAGTTGCAAACAACTCAGTGGCATCTAAAAATAACAATATATATTTGTTATTATTATACAATACACTACACACTGGCCTTGTTAATAACCAGTTGTGCAACTATAAAAAAAAATTCACTCGCCTTCTCTGAGCCTCAACGTCTTCATGGATCAATTGAGGATGTTAGATAAAATCTCTCATTTAACAGATATTTATTGAGTGCCAACCATATATCAAGCACTGTGCTGAGCACTGGGATACAGTAGTAAAGAAGGTGGACAAAATCTTGCTTTCATGGAGGCCACACTATTGAAAGAGACAGATAATAAGCAGGGTCACAACTAAATAATAAATACAAGTGATAAGTGGTTCAAAGTTCCATTTCTCCAACTGTAATGATCGTGTAAAAATGCAGATTCTGATTCTTTACGTGTGGGATTCTGCATTTCTTAGAAGCCCCTAGGTGGAGTCAATACTATTGGTTTATAAATCACATTTAGAATAGTAACATTACTAAAGGCATAAAATGATGGTTTGATAGAGAATAACTGGGCTAGAGAAGAATTTCAGATAATCAGAGAACAGTGGAGGTGACTTTTAGCTGAGTTCAGATACCTTCAGAAGATCCTTGAATCAGAGGAACCAGGAAGAAAGACTTCATAGAGAAGCCCACTGCCATTGAGTCAATTTCTACTAATAACAACTACTATTGGGTTTCCAAGACCATAAATCTTTACAGAAGTAGATTGCCTCATCTTCCTCCTGTAGAGCAGCTGGTGGATTTGAACTGCTGACCTTCTGGTTAGAACGCAAATATCTTACCCACTATGCCAGCAGAGCTCCCTTCATAGGGAAGAGTACTTACAAAGACCCTGAGACAGAAAGGACCTTTGGTGTTCACTATCAGAGGGGAATGATCAAGGGGTAAAAAATCTAGATGAAGTCAGAAAAGTAGCCAGAAGGCAGATACTGAGGGTTTCATATGCTCAGGTGAGAAGTCTGTGTTTTATTAGATAATAATGAAAAGACAAAGAACAGGTCTTTAAGCAATTTAAGTAGAGATATGGCATAGGAGAGGGATGTGTATAAAAGGAAACCTGACAGGGGCCCCTGCAGGATTCCAGGTAAGACATGACAATAGCTTAGAGTAAGATGGTGGTTGTGGAGACAGTGAGAAGTGGGCATAATAATGGTATTATTTGGGGAGTAAAGGCAAAATTTTTTTAAAAAAATCTGATATGAGTACATGGGTAAATGTTGGTATAATTTAATGAAATGGAAAAAAAATAATAACGTGTTGAGTGTGAGATGCCTATAAAAATGGAAGTGGAGGTGTCAAGTAGGCAACTGTGTATGTGAGTCTGGATCTCAAAAGAGGTGATGGGGCATTTCTACGGGATTTATAGCCTTGGGGATGGATGCAATTACCTAAGAAGGGGGCCAGTGTCTTAGTGAACTCCAAATCTAGAACATTCAACAAAAAAGGAGAATCCAGCAGAGCAGACTTTTCCAGGGACATCTGGAAAACCAGGCGAGCATAGTATCATGGAAGCCAAGAGCAAAAATGAATTCAAATGACTTAAGAAAGGAGTTCCTTCCTATTTTCCTGGAAGTACTACAGGGCTGCTTCTGGGAATCAGGGATGTCACGAAGACAGGGCAACTAGAGCAGTTCTTCTTTTATCTTTTTTACATATTGAACTTTCAATAAAATTATGTTTGATAGAAGTGCTCCATCATGTTCTCTGCAGAAGATGCCTCCTCTCCCATGCACCTGTTGTGAGTGCCTACCACAAGGCAACATCCTTCTTCAAAGTGGACGCAGCACATGAAAAATCCCAGGTGGTTCAAAATACTTCCCTTAAATGTGCTTTCTCTACCCATCCTGCACTCCATTGTGCAGTCCTTTGTGAAGTGATTGCCTTTAAATTAGCGACAACAGTGTTTCATTTTCTTATCAATCAATAAGCCATTCAAAGAGCTAAAGGCATTCTGACTTAAAAGGTAGAGCCTGCTGAAAACTGGAATTTTTTTTTCCTAGTGTGAATTTTATTAACCTTAAATATAAGGTCCTTGGCGTTTTCTATAGTGATAATAGATTGAGTATACATCATTTTTGACAGCTAATTATGTCATGATATTCTTTCTTCATAACCCTTATTACTTGCCATGAACAAAACCCTCTGGCAGCTGGAGTTTATATAGGAGAGTTAAACTCATATTAGAGTTTGCATTGGTAATATTTCTTATGCAGATTACTTTTTAAAATACTTCTTTAATTAAAGAAGAAGTAGGAGAGTTCATGGCTATTTTCATTGTTTTTCCCTAAAGGCAGTAACTTGAGCAATAATATAACTGTAATACAGCTCGTATACAGTCACCATGAGTCAGAATTGACTTGACAGTACACAACAACAACCACCTTTCTAAAGCATATATCATTGCCTTTAAACATCTGCACTTTTTTTCCTAGGTATTTCTTGAGAGACTGAGTATACAGAGGAACAGTGACCAGATATGATAATAAAACTCTGACCAACAACCTCTGCATCAACAAGTCCAGAATGGTCAGGACTTGGTCAGTGACTGTCAGCTTGCCTACCTCCTCCTTCTCTCTGCTTCCAAGCCCAAGATGCTTCCCAAGTCAATCACTTAAGATGATCCAGCTATGCCAACAATCTTCGATCACAGCATACCTGAAGACTAACCTTTTTTTCATTATCAAGCTTTCCTAGTCCCCTACCTGTCTTCATGGCTCTGCCAATTGCAATTGGTGGTGGCTGGCCCGCTTGCTCTAAATGTATAGCCTCTATTTATTCTCATTTGGATGATCTTCATTTATTTCCATAATCTAGATATCTATATGTTACATTTAATTTGGAATCTTATATAACAAAACCTGTGTAAAGAAGGAATCTGTTAGAGAAGGAAAACTCAAATAATTTCCCCTAAAATGAGGGACAGAAAAATGTAAGACTGGATTCTGTCAAAGACAGAAAACTTGCAAAACCTGGAAAAACAAGGCAGTCTGCTGAGATCCTGCTCTCACAGGTTTCACTGCATTTTCCAATTATGTAGAAGTGAGGGGGGATTATTTCTTATTATTTGGCTTATGTTACTTTGGGTTCTTATGGTAAGTTTTCAAGTCTTCTATTTAATACTTTTATTGAAGGACCAGATAAGATAATTGGTATAAAATCATTCTATAATAAGAAACATCCAAGTAGTTGCCAGAATCACCAGCCAAAATCGGAACCTCCTGGAGGGCTCCTTATAACAGAGTGCCGGACTCCAAACCCAAGCTTCTAATTCAGTAGGTCTTAGGTGGGCTCCAAGAGTTTGCATTTCTTTCTTCCTTTTTTTTTTTTTTTTTTTTTTTTTTTTTTCCCTTTTTTTTTTTTTTTTTTTTTGTTCTTGACACTTTTTATTTTATTGTGAGTTAGGCAAAAATTTACAGAGCAAATTGGCATTCCATTCAACAATTCATACACATTTTGTTTTGTGACAGTCACTGCAATCCCCACAATGTAACAGCACTATTCCCACTTTTTCCCCTATGCTTACTGTTTCTCTACATTCTACTTTCCTATCCCTTCCTGCCTTCTAAGCTTTATCCCTGGGCAAATGCTGCCCTTTGACTTCATAAGGTTGGTTATTCTAATGAGTGTGTACCTCCCTCATATTTTCAACTTTTAGAACTGTCTTTTGTTTGGCTGAAAGTTGAGCCACAGGAGTGAGTTCAATTTCAGGCCGAAAGGTTGTCTAAGGACCATAGTCCCAGGTGTTTATGATTTTGAGTTTTGTTCCATATTTTTCTCCACTCTATCTGGGACTTCCTATTGTGATTCCTTTCAGAATGGTCAGCAGTGATAGCCAGAGAGCATCTAGTTCTTCTGGTCTCATGGTCATGGAGACTAGGGTATGCATGGTCTTTTGGTCCTTTGGACTAATTATTTCCTTGAATCTTTGTTTTTCTTCACACTTCTTTGCTCTGGATGGGGAGTGACCAATAGCTGAACTTTAGATGACTGCTCGTAAGTTTTTAAGATCCCAGTTACTACTCACCAAGTAGGATGAAGAACACTGTCTTTGGGACATCCAGTAAGATGAAGGAATTGGCAAACAAGTGACACAGACCCTCTTCAACAAAGAAAAGAAAAAAACAATTGACAGAGATACAGAAGATAATCCTGGAGAACTGAGCTTTGAAAGGAATTATACAGAAGTGGATTAGGCACAAACTAGTGGAAAAACCTGAACGAAAACAGTGAGTACAAAGATGGTCGGAGCTGCAGACTCTCAGCTACTCTGACAGGTCTAACAGCCTGAATATTTCCAAGTGGTGCTGGGACCTGAGAATTGACCAGGTCACCAAGCGATGCAGGGACGACTGCGCTGGTGGCCTTTGATTAGGAAGGGAAATAGCAAGGAGGGAGACAACCTGAACTGTTGACTTTCCACTGTCCGGAGAGTACAGCCATTTTGATTGTTTATGTGCAGGAGCCATTTTGGATATTAAAAGTGACCAAGGGTGCAGCCATTTTGAATGTTTACAAGTGGCAGCCATTTTGGATATTTAGGGAGATTGAAGGCAAATACCTGAACACTTCTTTGGAAAGGGATAAATCAGAAAAAAAAGATCAAAACAAAATGAAGAAAGTCTAAGGTTCATATGGGATACCATCAAAAGGAATAACCTACATGTCATCAGAATTCCAGAACAGGAAGACACAAAAAAAATTGAGAAAATTGTCCAAGATTTGTTACAAGAGAATTTTCCTGGTATGATGAAAGATGAGAATATATGCATTCAGGAAGTTCAATGACCAAACAGGATAGACCCCAAAAGAAAATCACCCAGACATATCATCATCAAATTTACCAAAACCAAAGACAAAGAAGGAATCATGAGAGCAGCACAGGAAAAACAAAAAGTTACCTACAAGGGGCAACCAATAAGACTAAGCTCAGATTTCTCGACAGAAACCATGCAGGAGAGAAGACAATGGGATGGTATATATAAAACACTGAAAGAGAAAAATTTCCAACCAAGAATTATGTACCCAGCAAAATTGTCCCTCAAATATGATGATGAAAATAGGACATTTCCAGGTAAGTAGAAATTAAAAGAATTTGTTAAAACCAGACCAACCTTACAAGAAATGCTAAAGAGAGCCCTTTGGACAGAGAAGCAACAACAGCCAACAACAACTGACCATTAAGACATATGATGATATAACCCAGAAACCAGCTCAGCTATGGAATATTTGAAGAATAAACCCACAAGATTGTAAACAGGAAACCAGAAACATCAACTGACAAATGAGGACAACTACAAACCAAACAGAGGGAAAAAACTGTGTAGTTACAGAACTTCTAGATGGTAGGGAAGTCAAGACAACTACAATATAGTAATATAACCTTGGGAAGAAAACTATAAATCACAGGGTAACCTCAAAGAAAAATTATAAAATTCACATCAAAAAAAAAAAGGACCAGTATAAATATTCAGCAAATATTAAAGCAATAGAAATGAAGGAATTGATAATATGATTCATAAACAAAAGAAGCTCAGCATAGAAAATTATATGGAACAAAGAAATCGACACCACAAAAAAGCACATAACAAAAAGGACAGCAACAAATTCATATTTGCTGATAATTACATATCTGGCAAGGGACTTATCTCTAAGATTTAAGAAAGAAAGTAAGAGTGGATGACCAAACTACTGTACATACACATAATAGAATGCAATGCAACACTAAAGAATAATGTAGAGTCTGAAAAACACCGCATAATATGGATGAACTTGGAGGACATTATGCTGAGTGAAGTAAGTCAATCACAGAAGGACAAATATAATATTAGTTTGTTGTTGTGGAGAGTCAAGGAAAGGTTCATATATGGAGGGAAACTTTCTTTGTTGGTTGCCAGATGTGGGAGAGGAGAGGAGGGAATACTGTAAAAAAAAAAAAAAATTGCATTGACTCATGTCATTTTAGTTTTATGTATTTCACTGTATATAAATTATATTAATTAAATGCATTAAAAAAAAAAAAAAACACTGTCTTTGTGGACTGTGTTATGCCAGTTGTTCTTGGTGGTGCCTGTGGCTATGGAAAAAGTCACATTTCTAACAAGTTTCCAGGTGATGCTGATGCTGTTGATCTAGGGGATCACACTTTGAGAACCACCATGACCTACAGCATGGAGCCCTGGTGGCATAAGCAGTTAAGAGCTGGGCTGCTAATGGAATGGTTGGTGGTTTGAACCCACCCAGCAGCTGTGGAGGAAAGAAGGCCTAGTAATTTCATTCTGTAAAAATTAGAGCCTAGAAAACCCTCTGGGGCAGTTCTATTCCACGGTCACCAATATAAGGCATCAACGATAACAGGACCTAGACTATTTTTCCTTGTTTTCCCATTGCAAATTACTTAGCTCTGCTAGGATAGTGCCTAAGGCACTAGACTGCTAACCAGAAGGCTGGCAGTTCAAACCCACCAGCCACTCTTCGGAAGGAAGGTTGGGCAATCTACTTCCGTAGTGATACTGCCTCAGCAACCCAAGGAGGGGTCGCTATGAGTCGGGTCCGACTCGACGGCACATAACAACAACAACAACACTTGGAAATGGGTAGATTTTAACATTGATTTAATAAATTATTGTGCATCTATCATATGGCAAATGCTACACTAGGAAAGTTTATGACTTAAACTCACTTAATCTTCACTATTACTGTGCCTGAGCAGGATGGGGCTGTGTTTCGTTCTGCTGTGCATGGGGTCGCTATGAGTCGGAAATGACTCGACGGCACTTAACAACAACAACAACAACATTACTGTGCAATCTAATATTATGATGCCCTTTTTCAGAAGAAGAGACTGGGGAGACTGGGGCTCAGAAGAGTTAGGGGAATTAACATCTCAAAACCCTTTTTCTTTAATCTTTGATATTCCATATCCTCAGCAGCATTTGTTATTTTCTGTCTTGTTGAACTTTGCTATTAAAGCTGGGTTGAGATGGTATCTCATGGTTGTTTTGATTTGCATCTCTCTAATGGCTAATGATCATGAACATTTCTTCATGTGTTTATTGTCTACCTGAATATCTTCTATGATAAAGTGTTTGTTCATGTCTTCTGCCCATTTTTAAATTTGATTGTTTGTCTTTTTCATGTTGAATTGTTGTGTCTTCTATAAATTTTAGAGATAAGTCTCTTATCAGATATGTCATTGCCAAATATTTTTTCTCAATCTGTGGGGTTCTTTTTATTCTTTGGAAAAGTTTTTTGATACACCTAAAATTTTTAGAAGGTCCTAATCATCTAGTTCATCTGTTTGTGCATTATGGATTATGCTTGATAGTCTATTTATGGCATAAATTAGGGGCCCTAGGTTTTCCCCATTTTTTTTTTCTTTTCTTGATGAACTTTATAGTTTTAGGTTTCATATTTAAGTCTTTGATCCATCTGGAGTTAGTTTTTGTGTATAACATGAGGTATAGATCTTGTTTCATTTTTCTGCAAATGGATATCCAGTATGGCCAGCATTATTTGTTAAAGAGATGATCTCTTCTTCATTTAGTGGATTTTGCCCTTTTTTCAAAGTTCAGCTGACCACGTTGTTGTTAGGTGCCATTGAGTCGTTTCCGACTCATAGTGACCCCATGCACAGCAGAACGAAACATTGCCCGATCCCGCGCCAGCTCCATGATCCCTGCTATACTTGAGCCCATCATCGCAGCCACCGTGTCAATCCATCTCATTGAAGGCCTGCCCCTCTTTCATCGACCCTCCACCCTGCCAAGCATGACATCCTTCTCCAAGGAATGGTCCCTCTGACAACACGACCAAAATAGGTGAGATGAAGTCTGGCCATTCTCGCTTCCAAGGAGCATTTCGGGTGCACTTCCTCCAGGACAGATCTGTTAGTTCTTTTAACAGTCCATGGTACTTTCAGCATTCTTTGCCAGCACCACAACTCAAAAGCTGACCATAGTCGATGGATCTATTTCTGGGTTCTCAATTCTGTTCCATTGGTCTATGTGTCTGTTGTTGTACTAATACCAGGCTGTTTTGACTACTGTGGCTGTATTGTAGGTTTTGAGATCTGATAACATAAGACCTACTTTGTTCTTCTTCAGTTGTGCTTTGCTTATCCGACGTCTCTTTCCTTTCCATATAAAATTGTTGTTGTTGTTGTTGTTGTTGCTATGTGCCGTCGAGTCGGCCCCGACTCATAGCGACCCCTCCTTGGGTTTCCGAGGCAGTATCACTACGGAAGTAGGATTGCCCAACCTTCCTTCTGAGGAGTGGCTGGTGGGTTTGAACCGCCAGCTATCTGGTTAGCAGGCAAGTGTCT
This sequence comes from Orycteropus afer afer, assembly GCF_000298275.1. Lineage (NCBI taxonomy): Eukaryota > Metazoa > Chordata > Mammalia > Tubulidentata > Orycteropodidae > Orycteropus > Orycteropus afer. Next base: position 2,446,900 of record NW_006921697.1, read on the forward strand.
TAGCCACTATGTTTTTCCATGTCCTTAAAGAATGTTGATGGAATCTGGATCAGAATTGCATTGAATGTACAGTTTGCTTTGGGTAGCATTGACATTTTCACAATGTTCAATCTTCCTATCCATGAGTATGGTATGTTTTTACATTTATGTAGATCTCTTATAGTTTCTTGAAGTAGTGTTTTGTAGTTTTCTTTGTATGACTCTTTTGTGTTCCTGGAAAGATTTATTCCCAAGTATCTTATCTTTTTCGTAGCTATTGTAAATGGTATTGATTTCCTTATTTCTTTTTCAGAGACTTCTTTGCTAGTGTATAATAATCCAACTGATTTTTGTATGTTGATGTTATATCCTGCCACTATGCTAAATCTTTAAATAAGTTCCAGTAGTTTTCTTGCTGAGTCTCTTGGGATTGCTGTGTATAGAATCATATCATCAGCAAATAGGGATAGTTTTATTTCTTCCTTACCAATCTGGATTTATTTCCCCTTCTTACCTTTTTGCCCTAGCTAGGACTTCTAATACAATGTTGAATAGACATGGTGATAGAGGACATCCTTGTCTGATTCCTGTTAACAACGGGAATGGTTTCCATCTCTCCCCATTGAGGATAATGTTAGCTGTTGACTTTGCTTCAATTCCCATTATTTATATTGAAGAATTTCCCTACTATTCCTATTTTTTCTCAGAGTTTTATCAGGAATGAGTGTTGGATTTTATCAAATGTGTTTTCTGCATCAATTAATATGGTCATGTAATTTTTTTCCTTTATTTTGCTTATGTGATGGATTACATGGATTGTTTTTCTCATATTGAACCATCTGCACATACCTAGTATGAATCCCACTTGGTCCTTTTTATTTCAGTTGGTTCTGTTGTGAAGTCACCCATTTCATTTTTTATTCATGTTATTTGCCTCTGCTCCTTGTTTTACTTTGTTAAGTTTGCCAGTGGTTCATCAATTTTACTAGTGTTTTTAAGGAACAAACATTTAATCTTATTGATTTTTTCTATTGTCTTTCTATTTTCTCTTGTATTTTACAGTCACCAGGAGAAAAGAAATAATTAAGATTTGAGCAGAAATGAATGAAACATCCCATAACTAATAATTGGTGGAGCTGAGATTTAAACTTGGAAATTCTGACTGCAAATCCAGTGCTTTTCCCACTTGCAAGTGAAAAAGTTTTCTCTAAAAGGACATACTGGTTTCACTTTTTGTCTAGAAATTAAATATCCAAAATGTTGATAGTAATAGCTTAATATGTCTTGTATAAATATGCAGGCTATAGAAAATGGTAAAGGAAATGAAAAAAGCTCAATCTTTATAGGATGGAAATTCATAAAATGGACTTTTTATGCAATCCTAAAATAATTCTTTTAGATTGCTTTTGAAAACCCTACAGATAAGACTGGGAGTGGGGTGAGGGGTTGGCTGGAACACAGTCGGGGAAGGTTAGGTATTTTCAGAGTGAAAATATGTGAAGGAAAATTTTAGTGGCAAAGACTTAATAGAATTTTGAAGGAGTTCAAAGATCACACTTAATGGGCACAAGATTCATCCTGAATCTGACCACTTGTCATTAATGACACCACTAAAACTATTGTGAGCCACCATAATCTCTACGTTAGTCTCTTGCAATAAACTTTCATTTTCAATCCTTGGCCCTTATGGTCTATTCTCTTCCCAAAGCCAGAGTTAGACCTCTGAAACCTAAAGCTGGAAATGTGTCTACCCCACTCATGCAGAATATCGAATATCCTTTTCACAAATGGCCAAGGAATTGACTTAAAAGTACACATATTTATAAGTACTTAGGAAAATGTAACTTTAGGTAATTAGATATTTTCACCCACCAGATTGGCAAAAAAATGAAAATGATCATCTTTTCAGTTGGTAAGGATATGCTGAAACAGGTATTCTCAAGACAAGTTGTTGGAGGATACACTGGCAAAGCTTTTTGGATAGTTTTGTTGTTGTTGTTGTTATGTGCCATCGAGTCGGGCCCAACTCATAGCGACCCCTCCTTGGGTTTCTGAGGCAGTATCACTATGAAAGTAGATTGCTCCATCTTCCTTCTGAGGAGTGGCTATTTTGGGTGGTAGTATCTTGAAAAATGTTTGAATACACATTTACCCACATATATATTCTAGAGAAACAGTCAAACACTTACTTACATGTCCAAAGATACAGGTAGAAGGATATGTTTTACTACATTGTTTGTAAGAATGAACATTTGGAAACAGTATAAACATCCACTGATCTGGAGTTATTAATTAAATCACAGCACTCTGATAGTCATAAATACTATGCAGATATTAAAAAGAATGAGAAGAGATATATATGCATATAGTAAATGTATAAGGCCATGCATTGGGGTGATAAACAAGGAAGGTAGGAGAGCAGCTGTAGGGTGGGGTCATAGTGAGGTGAACTATTTAATCAAGAAGTGGTTTCAATTTAATAGTAATATTTCATATCTTAAGCTGGGTTGTGAGCACACAGATGAAATGTTCTTTATATTCTTCTCAGTACCTTTGGTTATGTCTGAAATATTTTATTTTCAAAACGTGATGAATCTATGCATATTGACAATAAGTTTCACCATGACACATAATTAAAAAAAAGAAAAAAAGAGAGACATAGACAAATATATATAATACAATAGCATAGGAGTTTGAAGAAAAACACAGAGGAAAAGAGATATGTGTGTATGTGTGACATAACAGTTAAGGCTTGGCTGCTAACTGAAAGGGTGGCAGTTCAAATCTAGCTCCATGGGAGAAAGACCTGAACATCTGCTCCCATAAAGATTACAGCCTAGAAAACCCTAAGGAGCAGTTCTACTCTATCACAAGGGCTTGCTGTGAGTCAAAATTGACTCAACAGCATGCAATAATAACAGTAATAACATACATGTTCCTGGGTGGTGCAAATGGTTTGCACTCAATTACCAACTTAAAGGTTGGTAAGTTCACACTCAGCCATCACTACCTTGGAAGAAACTTCTGTAAAGATTACAGCCAGGAAAACGCCATGGAGCAATTCTACTTTGTAACACATGGGGTTGCCCTGAGTCAGAATCAACTCAACAAAAACAGGTTTGGGGATGGATGGACAGACAGACATGTAAATTCACAGACTGTGTCCATAACAGTGCACAACCAATTTTCAGTCATAAATGCTTTGGGGCAGGGGAGTGGAAGGCGATAGGAGATGTTTTCATTTGGGATATTATTGGAATTTTAAATTATGAGAATATAGTTATATATTCCTTATTCAACTACAGAATAGGGAGGAGCTGCTCCTTCTCCTGTGAATCCCATCTCCTCTCTTACTCCTGGCACACTTTCAAACTTTTCTTTTCACACTAGAAGATTAACTTCTTGTTCTTGCCAAATAGGTCATTCATAAGAGCATTAATTTCCCCAAGCAGCTGGGTGTGAGCCTGACTCCAAGCAGAAAACAAACTCACTGACCTAAAAAGAGGCTTGGCCAAGGGATGTCAGCTTAGCTATAGGCCTATGTTTGTTCATTTGTCCATAGAACCCCTCCTTTACCCACTCAATCATCTGTATAGCTGCTCAACACAATAACTGAGAATCTACTCTATTTCAGGGACATGAGAAAGCAGGAGTGGTCCTTTACCTGATGGACCTCAAAGGCTACTGGAGAACACAATAGACATGAATCAAATAATCACATACATACAATGAGTAAATTACAGCTGTGGTGAGTGCAATAAAAGAAGATGCACAAGGTGGCATTGACCCTGATGACCGATCAGGAAATATTTACCTGAGGAAGTGACACTTCACCTGTGATTTGAAAGGGGATTAAGAGTTAACAGAAGATAGGCAGGAAAGGCCTGGAAGTGGGGGTGGGGAAATGCAACAGTGACAAAGACACAACTAGTCCAGAAACTCAAAGAAGAGCATCATAACTGTAGTGCAGAAAGTGAGGGGAGGCATGGTATCAGATGAGGCCAACAAGGGTCAGACCTGGAGGGGCTTGGAGGGTATGCTAAGTCTTTAAGTCTTTATCAACAACTCAATGGGGAGCTACCAATTAGTTTTAAGTGTGTTGGCATTGGGGGAACATGACCATATTTGCATTTTGTTATGTCTGAACTCTAAAGAGGAGAGGGATAACAGTAGGTTTTATTTGTTTTGTTTTGGAGGGGAGGGATGTAATTTAAAAACTTTTTGCCTTGTATGTACTTCAGTCAACCTCTTTAGAACATAGTTCCCAATGGAGGGAATACCACCTCTGAGAGGCTTTTTTTTTTTTTTTTTGGTATTTATGATACATTGGATTGAAATTAAGAGTGGGAAGCACTACAGGTATTTAGTAGAAGGAGGCAGTAAGTTACAATATGAGAAATAGTTTTTTTATATACATATATATATGTATAAATATAAATACATATATATAAATATATATACATATAAATACAAATACATATGTGTATTTATATATATATACCATCTCACCTTCTATATGATTTTAGAATGTCCTTCTAACCTGCTGTGATAGTTGGAGCTGTGTGTCAACTTGGCTGGACCCCAGTTCTGTGTGGTTGTTCCCATGATGGGATCAGATGACTGTGTTCTGAGTGGCCAGTCTGCCCAAGGGGAGTTTCCCTAGGGGTGTGGCCTGCTTCCAAGATATCCAGGGACATCCTGGAAAGAGCCACATTCTTTGAGGGATTGGAATCCTGGTGTGCGGACTACAAACTTCTGTGAGGGAGCAGCCCATTGCTCGGCCTGGAGATCTTGGATTCGCCTTTTGTTGGAGCCAACAACTAGCACACTGCCTGCCAGCTTTGAATCTCTCGGCCCCCTGCGCTCACAGAAGCAAATGCTGTTGCCAGCCCATTTTCCTCCAGAGACTGGGACTTGTCGGCTTCTATACGCTTGTGAGCTATTTTCCTAAGATAAATTTCTCTCTCTCTCTCTCTCTCTCTCTCTAAATATATATATATATATATATATATATATATATACTTGCTGGTTTTTGTGTTTCTCTAGAGAACCCAATCTAACACACCTGCCATTTGTGCAAGTAAAAAAATTGTTTATAATTACCAAACCTAGATCTAACTTCTTTTACCAATAAATTCAAAGTATTTTCTTGCATGATAATTTATATAGACTAAACAGAGGGAGGATTATGCTTTTGTTTTGCTCAGAAGAAGCATTCACTACTTGTCACCAACAGCAATGTCAATTATGGTACTGGAGGTGCCAACACACCTGTACCAGACTTTGTCAGTACTGCATGCATGGCTATTTACTGTATAAATGCACATATGTGACTACTTTATTATACTTTCTACTATAGGAGAATTTTCAGAATTTATATATTGAAATATATATTATTTTATTATAAATTATTTTCATTTTATTGCTTCATTATATTCAAGTTAAGGCATTATGCCTATATATTTTCAAACTGTATATATTTGGGTATATTATTCACCTCAACATAAAGAAAGCAAAAACCTCACAACTGGACCAATAAGCAACATCATGATAAATGGAGAAAATATTGAAGGTGTTAAAGATTTCAATTTACTTGGATCCACAATCGGTGCTCATGGAAGCCGCAATGAAGAAATCAAACATTTTACTGCATTGGGTAAATCTGCTGCAAAAGACTCTTGAAAATATTAAAAAGCACAGATGTTACTTTGAGGATTAACATGCATCTGATTTAAGTCATAGCACTTGTAATTGCCTCATATGCATGTGAAAGCTGGGCAGTGAATAAAGAAGACCAAAGAAGAATTGATGTCTTTGAATTATCGTGTTGACAAAAATTACTGAATATTCCATGGAAGGCCAGAAAAACAGAATTGGAAGTACAGCTGGCATACTCCTTAGAAGTGAGGATGTTGAGACTTCATCTCACGTACTTTGGACGTGTTTTCAAGAGGAAGCAGTCCCTGCAGAAGAGCATTATGCTTGAGGGTCAGCAAAAGGAGGAAGGCTCTCAACAAGACGGATTGACACAGTGGTTGTGATGATGGGCTCAAGCATGGCAACAATTGGGAGGGTGGCATGAGACTGGGCAGTGTTTCATTCTATTGTACATGGGGTCACTAGGAGTAGGAACTAATCAAACAGCATCTAACAACAACAACAACAACACATTATTCATGGGGGAAAAATTCAGTATGAGTAAAGGAGAATTACAAAATGTTTGTTTAAAAAAAGGGAAGGTTAGTGATTTGATTGCGAATCACTGGTCTTGAGAAGTATACTGACTTTCAAGAGTATGTTTTTGTTGTTGTTGATGAGTGTATTATATTGACCAATTGCATGTGAGTGCTTTGAATGTCAATGCTGACATATTCAGTTAAAAAAAAAAAAATCAGTGAAGGTCTAGGGTTGGAAATAAGAAATTAGTAGCAGAGACAGTACTGAGCATGACTTCCCTATCAAGAAAACTAGAAAGATCAGCTCCAGATTCGAGGTTTGAGAAAAGCTCACAGCATTGAGGGATTTTTTTTTTTTTTTTTAATTGTGATTTGGGTGAAGGTTTACAGAGCAAATTCACTTTCCATACAGTGGTTTACATATACTTTGTCTCATGATATTGACCACAGTTTACCATAATGCAACAGCTCCCCTCCCACTTCCTCCCCATAGTTACCTCTTCCCTGTGTCCTTCCCTCCATGCACTCCTGCCTCCTGAGCTGTCTCCCTGTGCATAAGAAGCCCTTCTTTCTCCCATGATTGTTAGCATCGAGGGATTTTTAACAGCTGCAATACACATCTTTCATAGAATACTATATTTCATTATCTTATGAATATCTAATTCAACAATATTTATAAATTAAGTTTTTTGCATTTTTGTGTTTGTAGGGACGAGGTAAAGGAGTGACTTCTCAGAATACTGTGTGGGATGGAAATCCTTCCATGTACTAAAAATTGTTGAGAGATAGTAAAATGTAATTTTGTGGTTAGCTTGAAAATATGTACAAATGCAATGAGGTTATCCCCTAGAGTTGACTATGGTGGCTCTCCAATTCATCAGGCCTCTTTGGCCTTCTTGCTTTAATAACAATGAGATAAAGAATAATTATTACCATTTTATGAGTACAATGTATCAGGAAAGTGTTGCTGTCATGCATTAACTCATTTCATCATCACTATATGTCTATAAATGTAGATATTACTACTGTACTCAAGTTACAGACAGAGAAACTGTGGCTCAGAGATGTGAACTGACATACCCAAGGTCACATAGCTAGTAAGTAGAAGGTTCCGTTTTCGACATTAGACCCTTAGCCATTTTCAACACCTGACTCCAGACCCTTGGCTCTTAACCCATATGATGTACTAGGGTGAATGTTTCAAAATATTAAGAGAAAATTTAATAACAAGTGGCATAATTAATGAAGATAAATTAAAAGCTAAAATAAATAATTTGGAATACTGATCAATATAAATGATTCGAAAAAAAAAAAAAGTTTGAGAATTACAAGTTCCTTAAAATGCTCTCTTCCAGGGGGATTGTACTCCATACTTCTTCAGTTACTCACTACAATGTTCAAGCCTTGAACTTGTCAATATCAACTGTTGTAACTGCCAATAGTCTCATTTCAAATATTCCACTTCCTATCTTTAAAACTTAATCCATTATCGTTTTGTTGTTGCTGTTGTTGTTAGGTGCCATTGAGCATGCTCTAACTTATAGGGATGCTTTGTACAACAAAATGAAACACTGCAGTCATGAGCCATCCTCACAATTCTTGCTGTACTTGATCCCATCCTTGCAACCACGTGTCAATCCATCTTGTTGAGGGTCTTCTTTTTCACTGACACTCCACTTTACCAAACATGATATCCTTTTCCAGATAATGTCCCCTTCTGACAATAGTGTATTGACAACATTTTTTAATTATCTTCAGATAATTCAGACTAGAGGTGAGGCGATGTCTGGCCATACTGAGTTCCAAGGGGCATGCTGGCTGCACTACTTCCAGGACAGATTTGTTTGTTCTTCTGGCAGTCCATGGTACTTTCAGCATTCTTCTCCAACACCACAGCTCAAAAGCATCAACTCTTCTTCAGTCTTCCTTATTCATTTTTCAGCTTTCACATACATATGAGGCTATTAAAAATACCATGGCTTGGGTTAGGTACACATTAGTCTTCAGAGTGAAATCTTTGCTCTTCAACACTTTACAGATGGCTTTTGCAGCAGATTTGCCCGGTGCAATATGATGTCTGATTTCTTTACTGCTGCTTCCATCAGTGTTGTCGTGGATCCAAGTAACATGAAATCTTTGACAACTTCAATATTTTCTCCATTTATTGTGATGCTGCTTATTGGTCCAGTTGTGAAGATTTTCATTTTCTTTACAATGAGGTGTAATCCATACTACAGAGTGTAGTCTTTAATCTTGATCAGTAAGTGCTTCAACTCATCTTCACTTTCAGCAAGCAAGGCTATGTCATCTGCATATCACAGGTTGTTAATTACTCTTCCTCCAATCCTGATGCCACATTCTTCTCCATATAGTCCAGCTTTTCAGATTATTTGCTCAGCTACACATTAAATGAGTATGGTGAAGGATACAACCCTGACACACCCATGCTGATTTTAAGCCATGTAGTATCCCCTTGTTCTGTTCAAATGACAGCCTCCTTATCTAAGTGCAGGTTCCTCATGAGCACAATTAAGTGTTCTGGAATTTCCATTCATCTCAATGTTAGCCATAATTTGTTATAATCCATACTGTCTTTGCATTGTCACTAAGACAGAAGTAAACATCTTTCTGCTATTTGCTTTCAGCCAAGATCCATCTCACATCAGCAATGTTATCCTTCATTCCATGTAGTTTTCTGAATCCGGCTTACATTTCTGTAAGTTCCCTGTCAATACACTGCTGCAAACATTTTTGAATTATCTTCAGCAAAATTTTATTTGCATGTGATATGAATGATATTGTTTGATAAGTTCCACATTCTGTTGGATCACCTTTCTTTAGAACAGGTACAAATATAGATCTCTTCCAGTCAGTTGGCCAGATATCTGTCTTCCAAATTACTTGGCATAGAGCAGTAAGCGCCTCCAGTGTGTCATCTATTTGTTGAAACATCTCAATGGGTATTCTGTAAATTCTTGAAATCTTGTTTTTCACAATTCCTTCAGTGCAGCTTTGACTTCTTCCTTCAATACTGTTAGTTCTTGATCATATGCTACCTCCTGAAATAGATGAACATCAACCAATTCTTTTTGGTACAGTGACTCTGTATATTTCTTCTATCTTCTTTTCATGCTTCCTGCATCATTCAATATTTTGCTCATAGAATCTTTCAATATTGCAACTTGAGGCTTGAATTTTTCCTTCAGTCCTTTCAGCTTTAGAAATGTGAACCATGTCCTTGACTTTTCGTTTTCTAACTCCACATCTTTGCACAATACATTATAATAATTGATGTTGTCTTCTTAAGTTGCTCTTTGAAATCTTCTGTTCAGCTTTTTTATTTTGTCCTTTCTTCCATTTGCTTTAGCTACTCTCTATATAAGAGCAATAATTAGACTCTCTTCTGACATCCATTTTGGTCTTTTCTTCCTTTTCTGTCTTTTTATTGACCTTGTAATTTATTTACGTGTGATGTTCTTGATGTTATCTCACAGTTTCTCTGGTTTTTGGTCATTGATGTTCAAAATGTCAAATCTGTTTAAATGGTCTCTAACTACAGGTGGAATATGATCAAGGTCATATTTTGGCTTTTGTGGACTTGTTTTAATTTTTTTCATCTTCAACTTGAACTTGCATACAAGAAGTTGATGGTCTGTTTCACAGTCAGCTTCCAGTCTTGTTTTGGCTGAAGCTATTGAGCTTCTCCATCACCTCTTTCCACAGATGTAGTCAAACTGATTCCAGTGTATTACATCTGGCAAGGTCTGTACATATAACTGTTGTTTATGTTATTGAAGAAAGGTATTTGCAACAAAGAAGTCATTGGTCTTGCAAATTTCTATCATTCGATCTCCTGTCTATTACCAAGTCCATATTGTCCAACTTTCACATTCCAATCACCAGTAATAATCAATACATTTTGATTTCATGTTTGGTCAATTTCAGACTGTAGAAGTTGGTAAAAATCTTCAGTTCTTCATCTTTTGTTTAGTTGTTGGTGTGTAAACTTGAATAACAGTAGTATAAACTGGTTTTCCTTGTAGCCATATGGATATTATCTTATCACTAACAGCATTGTACTTCAGGATAGATCTTGAAACATTCTTTGTGATGATGAATGCCACACTATTCCTCTACAATTTGTCATTCCCAGCATAGTAGATCATATGATTGTCTGATTCAAAATGGCCCATACCAGCCCAGCTCATTAATGCCTAGGACATTGATCTTTATGTGTTCCATTTCATTTTTGACAAGTTCCAATTTTCCTACATTCATACTTTGTATATCCCATGTTCTGATTATTAATGGATGTTTGCAGCTGTTTCTTCCCATTTTGAGTCATGCCCCATCAGCAAATGGAGGTCCTGAAAGCGTTGCTCCATCCATGTCATTAAGGTTGACTCTACTTTAAGGAGTTAACTCTCCCCCAGTCATATTTTGAGTGCCTTTTGACTTGAGGGGATCATCTTTCACCACTATATAAGATAGTGTTTCAGGGCCATTCATAAAGTTTTCCAGTAATGTATCAGACAGTGTTTCACTGCTTTTCATAATGTTTTCACTGGACAATTCTTTGAGAAGTGAATGGCCCCAGTCCATCTTAGTCTGGAAGCTCTGCTGAAACCTGTACATCATGGGTGATCCTACTGGTATTTGAAATGCCAGTGACATAGCCTCCAACTTCACAGCAATACTCAAGCCACCACAGTACGACAAAGTGACAGACGAGTGGTGGTTTACCACTTTAAACTCCAATTATTATTTGATTTTATAAGGACATTTAAACCATGGATCCTAACACTTTTTCACTGTTCATTCATCCTCTTCATGTCCTTATCTTAGACATGACACACAGCATGTAGTTGTTAGAATCTTAAAGATAACATGAATGCTAAAGTTGCCTTAGAATTACCCTGAAAATTGTCCTGGATAATGATTCTCCAGAGATACCTAAAAATATGTAGACAGAGCTAACCCAACTTTAGAATTAGTCCATGCATCACACGTAGAGCAGTTGAAGAAATGATGGTTGCAACCTACAGACCATAAAGCTCAGAGATATTGGGGTAGCTAACCCAATCTTGGAAACACTGCCATATAGCTAAAAAGTATTACCAGTTGCTGTTGAGTTGATTCCAACTCATGGTAACCTCATGTATGTCAGAGTAGAATGGTACTCCATAGGTTTTGAATGGCTATTTTTTCACAAAGAGATTGCCAGACCTTTGTTCCCAGGTACTTCTGGGTGGACTTGAACTGCCACCCTTTTAATTAGCAGTTAAGTGATTAACAGTTTGCATTACCTAGTGACTCTGAAAGAAGACTATGTAGCTCTAAAGAATGTGCCTAGGACTAATGTGAGAAGATACTGGGAAGAATAATTGAGCTCAAACTAAGAGAAAATAACAAATACTTTTCTTCTCACATTACAAGTTTGATCTTCTTGTATTAACTGTGTGAAATGCTATATAGAAAGGGTTTCTGAGAATGGTTTCTCAATCATCAGCATTATCAGTCAGAATGAGCTGGATTATACTCTGGTATAATCCACCCCTTAGTCATTTAAAACAACAAAGATTTTTATTTTTTCACTCACTGTACTTGTCCATTCTAGGTTGACAGGGAGGCTCACATTCACTCAGAGACCTAGACAAATGGAGCAGCCACCATCCCAAATATTGCTAGTTGCCATGCTAGAGGAAAAGAGAACTTTGGGAGGTGGGAGGTTGGGTGGGGTGTTGCAAGTGGTAATGAAAGGCTGTAGCCTGGAAGTAACTTATATCACTTCAACTTAATAACTCACATGACCCTACTCAACTATAAGGAGACCAGGAAGTTCAACGTGCTCTAAGGAGAAAAGAACAGTGAACAACATATTGAACACCGTACACTATAGAATGAGCAGTGGTGGACATCATGGTTCCAGGTAAGGGCATCCTGGCATTTAAGCCTGTTATTTTTCATCACTGTCCTGATCACCAGAGCTGCCCTGCAAATCTCACAATGCAGTGAGCTCTCCAACACATAAGAAGCGGCAAACAAATGTTAGAGAACACCCAGTCAGTAACACCATAGAACCTATTGCCTGATCTAAGAGGTTAAAGGAACTCTAAGGAGGTCCCCAGGAGCTCTGGTAGTGTAGTGCGAACTACTAACCAGAAGGTTGGCAATTCAAACTAACCAGCCACTCCTGGGAAGGAAGGATGGACAATCTACTTCTGCAGCGATGCTGCCTTGGAAACCCAAGGAGGGGTCACTATGAGTCGGATCTGACCTGATGGCAGTGGATTTTTTTAAGGTCCCCAGTTCTAATTGTACACCATGGGATGCTTAACAACTGAAAAAAAGAATTAGTCATTGTGGAATCCTTCATTAACTGTGGCTTGATCTTCAGAGAGAAATAACTAGTCCTCAAACCACTAAAATGGCGAAGCTGTGGGGTGGATTTTACTAGTTAAAATAAACAAAAACATGAACTGACTTTTATTACTGTATCATTGCTCTCTTCCCGACAAGAGAGTCAATCACATTAGTTATCTCTCTAGCAATAAACAATGATCAGAGAAATAAAATAGAAAGCAAGGCAAGGAATTTCCACTGGGAGAGATCTCTACAGCAAGATTAGTGATGCTATCATTTTCTTAATAAAAACCAGAACCTAACTAGCAGATTCTCTATTCAATGACTGCTAGGACAGCAAATTGTTAGGTGAGAAAATACACTGTTTTTCACCCAAGTCCATTAACACCCAGTCAAACTAATCAGTAATAGATAAAACATTTGAGAAATGAGTAAATATGCACTAAAACCACATGCATGTGCTTGCACACACACTCATACATGACGATAGATTGTAAAAAATGACATCGGAATTGAGTCTTCAGTTTTCAAAAGCTTTCTTGGTTATTCCTGTTTAATCCACATAATTCAGAGAGCATAATTGATACTTTCAGGTAAGAAAACTCAGATTCAAGATTAATTTCATTCACAGACTCTTATCTACCAAAACCAAACCAAACTCACGGCCGTGGAGTCGGATCTGACTCATAGCGACCCCTCCTTGGGTTTCTAAAGTTGTATCACTACAGAAGTAGATTGTCCAGCCTTCCTTCCAGGGAGTGGCTGGTGGGTTTGAACCGCCAGCATTCTGGTTAGCAGTCAAATGCCTTAGGCAATACGCCACTCAGAGCTCCCTATGGGTCTACATACAAGGTACATAGGAAAGCATCCCACATGGTTGTATGCCAGAAACTGTAACCACCTGACTTCCTATTCATTCAAAGTTGACATCATGGAGAACCACCTTATCACCAATGCATCCCCAGTGCGAGGGTTGGTGATGAAATATTGGGCTTGAGGGACCATGTGCTGTGTGAAATATGGCAATTCTTATGTTTTCAGGAAAATTATTTACCCTTGACTTTCTACATTAAGTCAAGTTTCCACCTACAACAGATTTCATTTTATTTGTCATTAATTAATATGTGACATAAAATAATTTTCTGGTTTTTGTTGCTGAAATGTCCTCATTATGGAGCTAATTAAAGTATCTTGAGGAAACAAGCATTATAGGATAACTAATGAGTATGTCTCATGAGAAGCAACCACCAAACACCCTAGAAAATGGGCCAAATCTTCTGTAGATAAAATGACTTCCCAGATGGCTGAACTATGGTTCATTGATCAGTCAAGAAAAGACTCCTCCTCTCGTTTCCTGCCTCTACTTGTCTCTTCTCCCTAACATGGATCCACCACAAACTCCTCTAAACCCACAATTTTGAGACTAGAACCGTATTCAGTAAAAAGAGAGATGAACAGCCCATGGTTAGTTACTCCCACCACCATTACAACCAATAACCATCAGTTGGACTCTGTCTGATTCATAGCAACCCCTGTGTGTCAGAGTAGACTTGTGCTTCATAGAACTTTCAATGGCTCATTTTTCAGAAGTAGATCACCAGGTCTTTCTTCTAAGGCACCTTTCAGTGGACTAGAATCACCAACTCTTAGCAGCTGAGCACTTAACCATTTACACCCCACAGGGACTCCTATGGTGGATGACAGAGAGGTCTAAACCTCATGCAGGCTTCCTGAGGCTCCAGTTTTGTCCCTGTTCAAAGCCCAGTTGTATATTAGTTTCATCGACTGTATTCCTTTCTATTCCCGTGCCTGATTTCTTTTTTCTCTCCTCTTTTCTCCTCTCCCAATCTCTCTCTCTGTCATCTCCCTTCCTAACTTTCTTTTAATTACTTAGGCAAAACATGTACACTTTTTTTTTTTTAAATTGGAGCTAGGGAATCATGTGAAAGTCACCACAGGCCCTTATCACATTACTGCAGAGGGGGACAGGTGAACTACTTGTCCTTTGTGGGAAGATGGCACCCTGAAACTGCCCATGGAGGTAATGTCTTCAGGCACCACACTTTGGGGGATGAACTAATTTTATTGTTAAAAAAATTAAATTAGCAATAATTAATAAGTCTGGCATGACTGTGTGTAGATCCAAAACAAAACAAAACAAAAAAGCTTCTTATAAACTTCTAGTATGAGTACCACCAAATTGGAGAGGATTTGGGCACTACTTTAAAGATGAACACAATCCTATAATCCACTCCTATGTGTAAAACCTAGAGAAACTGATACATGTACCCACAGTGACACAATTATTTCTGGAAGAATTTTCTGTAATTTTGCAACACTAGAAATCATCTAAATGTTAACTACAGGAGAATAACAAAAATAAAACTGTAGGCATAAAGTGAACTCCTATGCAGGAGTGTAAATATTAAACTATCCTTTTCCATCAAGTCAATTCCAACCCATAGTGATCCTATAGGACAGGGTAGAACCACCCTATATGGTTTCCAAGGCTGTCATCTTTATGGTAGCAGAATGAACATCCTCTGCCTGCTGAGCAGCTGGTGGGTTTGAACCACCAAACTTATAGTTAGCAGCCAAGGGCTTAACCATTGCACTGCTGTTGTTATTGTTGTTCTTATGTGCTGTCAAGTTGGACTCAACTCATAGCAACCCCTCCTTGAGTTTCCGAGGCAGTATCACTACAGAAGTAGATTGCTCAACATTCCTTCCGAGGAGTGCACTGCTAGTGATCCTTAAACTAAATTGTTGTTGTTGTTATTTGCCGTCGAGTCGGCCCTGACTCATAGCGACCCCTCCTTGGGTTTCCGAGGCAGTATCACTATGGAAGTAGGATTGCCCAACCTTCCTTCCGAGGAGTGGCTGGTGGGTTTGAACCACCAGCCTCCTGGTTAGCAGTCAAGTGCCTTAGGCACTATGCTACCAGAGCTAATTAGATAATCATATATCAATATAGATAAATTTCCCACTAAGAAATAAAAGCAAGTTGTGGAATAATGCATATAGCATGATGTTATTTACATAAAATTGAAACCAAGTAAAATATTAAATATTATTTTGGAATACATACTTATAAATACATACTTTGGAATGCATACTTATAAATATGTATTTTTTGGAATACATATTTATACTAAAAGTACAAAGAAATGCACAGGAATAACAGACACCCAATTTGAGGGGTAGGAGGTCAATCACCCCTGTGGAGGAAGAAAAGAAATGCAAACAGGGAAGAGTAAACTGAATGATGGTTACATGGGAATTTGTTTCATTGTTCCATGGGCTATTTTGCTAGTTACTTATTTCATAATAAATTGTAAACACTCTAGGAAAATAATAGAAATATTTCAAATAAATTTCACTTTGACCACTACCCAAAACTCTAAACTTAAACTTTACCTTGACCACTACCAAACACCCAATGCCAGCCCACTCCACAGGTCCCTACTATTATTGGTTCTTTTCTACTTAATAATACATAACATTATTTTGCCTGTGTCCCTCTTTCCTTGTTATGTAAGTGATATAATGTAGCATGCATACTTTCATTTAACATTGCATCTTGGCCATAAATGCACTTCCCTTTTTAACAATAATTCATTTGCCTGGAAATTTAGCATTTTTGAAGTTCTTTTCCTCCCAGGTAGAAGGGTATAGCAGCCCAGAGTGCAGCCTTTAGAGTTGAACTGCCTGGGTTCCAATCCTTGTGTCAATGTTTAATGTTTGCTTGAGTCAAGTAATTCAAACATTCTGTGTCTCAAGATTTTCATCTGTAAAAGATAATCATTGTACCTAACTCTTAAGATTGTTTGAGGATTAAATGAGGAAATTTATGTAAAGTGCTTCTAGAAGCAGCTGGTAATAGTCAGCCCTTGATACATACTACTATTTTATATATATATACTATGTTGTTGTTTGCCATCGAGTCGGCCCCGACTCATAGCAACCCCTCCTTGGGTTTCCGAGGCGGTATCACTACAGAAGTAGATTGCTCAACATTCCTTCCGAGGAGTGCACTGCTAGTGATCCTTAAACTAAATTGTTGTTGTTGTTATTTGCCGTCG
>NW_006921697.1:2463854-2477507 GCF_000298275.1 Orycteropus afer afer
AACAACAACAACAACATTATATATATATATAGCTATAGTCTAGGCTTTATGGGAAGGGTTTTTACAAGGACATTCTTATACCAAGCCTGACTCATGCTCCCTCTGTGGAAGTGCCATGATGTCCCTCTGCCCATCTCTGCTCTTTATGCAAGGCTTTGGAAATCAATTGCCCTTCAAAACACTGCAGATGCCATGGCAATATCCAGTCTGCTGGTTCCTGCACACCAAGTCCTTTTTGTCCAAATTCCAGGCATTCTTTTCTTACATGAGAATTTCTTCAACTCACTCATAGCTATCAGTTCCTGCCAAGTTAATTTGGCAACTAGAGACATCACTTTGTTTTCCTATGTCACCATTCCATCTTTAAATTCAGCTTAGCGGTATGGGCAACCTTCCTCCCTTTTCAAATTCATTCTAATAATATTCTATGTTGAGTTACACATAAAATGTGTGATGTCCAGGCAATTATTTTATTTTCAGCCTACTTATTTTTTCTCATAGCTTTCAGTATTTATTCCAAATTCATTACAATATCTCAGTGCATTTTCTACTTGCACTTAGCAATATAAGATATTTGAATCTATTTATTGCCTAATATAAAAATTGGATTTGTGTTCATTCATTAACATAATAAATTCAGAGCTCAGCTTTTGAGTCAGCTAGGCCTGGGTTCAAACACTGGCCCTGCCACTGGTTAGCCATATGCCCCAAGGTAAGTGTATTAGTTTTCTATATCTGCATAGCTGATCACCACAGATTTAGTGGTTTAACACAGCACCCATTAATTAACTCACAATTTCATTAGAAGTTTGGTCATAGGGTGGATGATTTCTCTACATAGGGTATCAAAGTCAGGACTTAAGGTGATTGCAGGGTTTACTGTTTATCTCATCAGGAGCTCAGAGTCCTCTTTTCACGTAACTCAGTTCCTTGCCACTGTAGGACAGAGGCTCTCATTCTCTTGCTGGATGTCAGCTGAGGCCTCTCAGTTCCAACAGTCAGTGGCCTGCATTCCTTGCCATACGGCCCCTTCCATCTTTAAAGTCAGTAGGAAAATTTCCCCTTATGTCAAGTCCTTCTCATCTTGAAATCTCTGACCTCTGTTGTTACTGTTACGTGCCATTGAGTTGATTTTCACTTACTGCAATCCCATGTGACAGTGTAGAACTTCTCTACAGGTTTTTCTAGCCTGTAATCTTAACAGGAGCAGATCAACACCAGGTCTTTTTCCCACAGAGCCACTGGGTGAGTTTGAACCGCCAACCTTTCAGTTAGTAGCCAAGCACTTAACCATTGCACCATCAGGGCTGCTTCTCCTACCTCTAGATTCAGAACTGAAGGATGCATGTGATTAGATCAGGATCACTTGGATAACCTCCTTATTTTAAGGTTAACTGATTTGGGACCTCAATTTCACCTGTAAAATTCCTCCACAGCAGTACCAAGATTGCTGTCTAATTGAGTAACTTGGAGAAAGTGTACATACACTAAACCAAAACCCCATTACCTTCAAGTTGATTCTGACTCATAGTGAGCCCATGTATGCAGAGTAGAACTGTGCTCCATAGGGATTTCACAGCTGTGACCATTCAGAAGATCATCAGAACTTACATCCAAGGTGCCTCTGGGTGTGTTCGAACCACTAACCTTTCAGTTAGTACCCAAGAACTTAACCATTTGTACCACCCACGGAGCAAGTCCTGGGGGGTAACTTAGAATTCTGCCTACCACAGCAGATCATGTTCTGTGGTATAAAATGGAGATGATGGTACTCACTACATATAAAAAGTCATGATAAAAGCTTCCAAGTACTGACTATGCTCAGGATGAGGCTCTCTATTTTCATTATCTCCTTTCATCTTCCAAGCAGCCCTTTTAAGATGAGCCTAGTATGGAGCCTCCTTTAGTGATTATGCTGATAAAGCCCCCAATATTTTTTTTTATTATTATTTAAAAGAATGAAATAAAAAATTATTACTACTCACATTTTATATGATGAAACTGAGGCCTAGGATGTGACTGAATTTACCACTGTCTCTGGCACTTACTGAGTACTCATGAATACCAACTACCGCAACCATCACCATCACTTTCTTGTTGGAAAGAAAAGATCTAAGACCTCCAGTAACACCCTCAGAAGGAAGATGGGGCAATCTACTTCCATAGTGACATTGCCTCAGAAACCCAAGGAGGGGTCGCTATGAGTCGGGTCTGACTTGACAGCACATAACAACAACAACAACAACAGTAGCACCTACCTGTCACCTATTCCTCACCCAGAGAATGCACAGGCCATGGAGATGATGAACGCTTTGCAAGGCATTCCCAGGAGCCACTGTTTCCTGGGAAGCTGCTCTGTAATTTTTTTGTCTGCTTCTTTAACACCTGAAAGGGTTGATTTTCAAGCTGTAGTCCTAAAACTGACACTGCCAGAATACAGATGCTTCCAAACTCTTAATGCCAATTTGATGGTGGAATTAGCCCTGGTGGCACAGTAGTTAAGTACTTGGCAACATTTGGGATCTACCAGCCATTCCATGGGAGAAAGATGTGGCAGTCTGCTTCTGTAAAGATTTACAGCATTGGAAACCCTATGGGGAAGTTCTATTTTGCCCTATAGGGTCACTATGTGTTGGAATCGACTCCATAGTGGATTGGGTCTGGTTTTTTTGGTTTAGTGTAAAATGCAGCCCTTTTAACATTTACATTTGATCTTTGATTTGTAGTTATGCCACTTCTATTATGTAATTTACCTGTTATTTATTTTAAAGATTTTCACTTCATCTCACCCATGTTTTAGTGGAGACAAGTAGTATTCAAAAGCTCTTTCAAATGGTTTCCACCTAATAGTTATTTGAATTAAATCTTATAACAGCATATGAAACATTTTGTGCCTATTAAATTAACACCCTCCCTTCTTTTCAAATGCCAACTCATAATCAACATAAATAGGTTCAGTGAAGGGTGATACTCAAATAAGCTTTAGACTTTATCTTGTATAAACTCATTTTATTGATGGAAAAACTGAGGGTCAAAGCAAGAAAAGATCACTTAAAGCCAAGCAGGTAGTGGCAGCACTAAAACTAGACAAGGACAGAAGTTCAGCCAACCAGTGCTATGCCCTTTTCCAATTACAGGACTCCACCTGGTGTCTGGTTTATAGTCCCCAGAGCTTCATAGTAACTTTAATTCTGTGTGTGTATATGTGTGTGTACTTACATACACATGTATATAAAAAACCCACACAAGTTATTATAAAGTAAAAAGATTTCATCATTGCTTAAATGTACTCCCAACAATCAGAGATTCTCTATGACAATCCAGAGGCCAGGTGACTTAACACAAGTACTGCTGACACAGGCTACCTTTCAGTAGCCATTCTCACCTTTTTCCTGGATGACAGAACACCAGTTTTCTTTGGGGGAAATAAAATGCCCAGTTTTATTGAGCTACTCTCTTTTCCAACCTCCCTTGCTCCCAGGAAGGAGCTCTGGTGGTGTAATGGTTAAGGCATTTGGCTGCTAAGCAAAAAGGTTGGCAATCTGAACATACCAGCTGCTCTGCATGAGAAAGATGAGGCAGTCTGCTTCCATAAAGATTTATAGCCTTGGAGACCTTATGGGGCAGTTCCACTCTCTCCTAAAGGGTTGCTATGAGTCAGAATCGACCCGATGGCAGTAGGTTGTTTTGTTGTCCCCTCCCCCCCCCGCTCCTAACAAGATACAGGCATACTTTGTTTTATTAAGCTTCATTTTATTGCACTTTGCAGATACTGTGTTTTTTCCAAACTGAAGGTTTGTGGCAACCCTGCATCAAGCCAGTCTTTCTGTGCCATTTTTCAAACACCTTGTGCTCACCTCCTATCTCTGTGTCACATTTAATAATTCTCACAATATTTCAAATTTTTCATAATGTTATTGCATACTTAATAGACTAAAGTGTAAACATAACTTTTATATGCAATGGGAAATCAAAATATTTGTGTGACTCACTTTATTGTGATAGTCGTTTTATTGTGGTCCTCTGGAACTGAACCCACAATGTATCTGAGGTATGCCTGTATAATTTTGACCAATGAGTTACAAAGAGAAGACAGTGAGGAGTTTTGGGAAGGCTTTTGCTTTCCTAAATAAAAGGACAGACATTGCTGGCAGTGCCCCTTCTCCTCAGTGCCTCTTGAACCTGAATTTGATGGATGGAGCCACATCAGCCACCTTGAAGTCACACATTAGGATCAAGATAGTGGAAAACTCAAAGAAACCTGGATCCTTGACACCATTGAGCTGCTACACCAGCCTTTTATGATCTGTATGCTTTATTCAAGATGAGAAATAATAATTAAGAAAGCTATATATTATAGTACTTAAAGTTATCATTGAATAAAAGCTGGGAATGAGTCCTGTCTAACTGTATGACATTGAAAAAGTGACCTCACTTTTATAAATGTCAGTTTTCTCAACTCACAGGTTTGTTTTAAATATTAAATAAAATAATCCACATAAAGTGCTTGTAATGGTGCCAGGTACAACATAGGCCTTCAGTATATGTCATAATCAGTTGTTGTCGAGTTGACTCCAATTCATGGCAACTCCATATGTGTCACAGTAGGATTGTGTTCCATAGGGTTTTCATGGGATAATTTTTTCAGAGGTAACCTAGGGTGTGCAAACAGCTAAAGAACTAGGCTACTAACCAAAAGTTTGGAGGTTCAAGTCCACACAGAGAGGCTTCAGAAGAAAGGCCTAGTGATCTACTTCTGAGAAACCAAGCATTGAAAATCCTATGAACCACAGTTCTACAATGACCACATCGGGTCACCATGAGTTAGAATCACTCAGTGGTAACTGCTTTCAATATATGATAGCATGGTAAAATCCAGAAATCAATCTCTGAAAATACTTTATTGTTATCCCATGTGTATCCAGAGTACATCAAATTGCTCAGAAAGCAATACCAATGCATGACTCTCTCAACTTTATATCTAGATTAGTCATGGAAGACACAAATTACCAAAACGAGGCTAGTGAACACTCGCCAAAGATTGCCTTGTTGTTGTTGTTGTTGTTATGTGCCGTCGAGTCAGACCTGACACCTAGAATGCTAAAGTTAGAAAGATTGCTCATAATCCATCCAATAAATGTTTATTAAATGCTAAATATACATTCAGCAACATGGTAGTCATTGTAGATTATCAGTAAATAAATGAGATAAGGTCCGTTTTCTCATACAGCTTATGTTTCAGTGTGGACACTCCTTTATGCTTATCTAATGTGGCCATCTCATTCTACAGATGAGGAAACTGGAGCCCAGAGATGACAAATGACTTCTAACTTGCATAGGTCCCAAAGCAACTAATGGCAGAAGTTGGAGTAGAACAGAACCTTCCTGATTGCTATGTGTTGATCTTTTGCCTCTAATTTGATACTCCTGGATTTAAATTTTTGTATACATCCCTAAGTACTCTTTTCTGTCTGCCACAGTAACTGAGAAACACAATCTGATCCCTGTGTTCCCTTCATTTCCTACCACCTTCTCTGCTCTTATTACTATGTTTCCAGAAAGTGTGTTTATTTTTATTTTGTTTGTTTTTATTTCCTCAAATATATCAAACTTGTTCCTGCTTCAGGATCTTTGCACTAGCTCTTCCATCTTTCTGGTTGCTCTTCCTCCTTAGTTTTGTTTGGCTGTTTTTTTCAGTCATTGAGATCTCAGCTTAAATGCTACACTTTTTTGGATCATCCCTCAGATATCATTCCCTATCCCACCATTTTCTCTTTAGGATTTAGAGCCAGCTGAAATTAAATTACTTTCTCTCTCTCACATTTTTTTTTTTCCCCTCTCACATGGTTGGTTATTGCTGGTCTGCGTGAGGGCGCAACCTTGTCTGTTTTCCTCACTGCTGCATGCCAGATACCAGAAAAGCATCTGGAACAGAGTTGGCACTCAGTAAATATTTGTCAAATGATCACTAAGTGATTATTTTAGTTTTTAATTTTAGGCTTTGGAGGCAATTTCTATCTTATGAATATTCATGAGCTTTATTTGGCAATTTATGTTGAATGAATGAATGAATCATGAAGTATTTCATATTTAGCTACATAGGAGTAAGATCTAGAACAAAGTTACTCCAAACCTTTCATATAAAACATGATGAACGTGAAGACCAAGACTTGTCTCCAAAGTCTAGTTGACTGAACTCAATCCATGTGCATGTGGAGGGGTGGTGGTTAGGGGGTGAAATCTATCAGAGACTACTTGTCAAAAAAGTAGATGAAAACTGAATGATTTAGAAAGTGATGCTTTGACTGTGATATGTTCCTGCCATTCTTCACCTCCACACTCTCTGCTGCCCCCAATACTCTTATCCCACTATGATTGATGTCTGAAATTCCATCACAGATTTCCCCTTTCTTTTATTGGAAATTGCACACTGGTGACCTCTGGCCTAAGTCCAGCCCTACAAGATTTTGGTTTGTCAGCACAGTGTTTCTGAAACATTTGGATTAGGCAGACAACTCTCCAGTTCTCCAACTCCTCACTATCTCCAGTTGCCTCATACCTGGCCACAAAAATTTGTGTTACCGTCCTAAATTCTTTGAAGGAGTTCTGGTGGCATAATGCCTAAGGCATTTGATTGCGAGTCAGAAGGTTGGTAGTTCAAATTCACAACCTGCTCCATGGAAGAAAGACAGGGCAATCTACTTCCGTAAAGATTTATCACCTCAGAAACCCACTGGGGGTGGCTATCAGTTGGACTCAACTTGATGGCAATAAGCTTGGTTTGGAGTTTTGCCCTAGGCCCTGAAGACATCTGAGTTTACCATTCCTGTATCACAGCTAACATGTAATTCTTCCAGCTCTTATCAGTAGATTACACTTGACTATGAGTGAATGAATGATCCAGACCAAATTCTGAGGATATTTACAGTTGCATAAAATAGAGGAAACTCTACTTCTTTCCTTTGGGAATGAGGAAAATGGGGCTTAGGAAAGGTAGGTGACCTGGTTAAGGTTACAGAATAAGTTGGTGGTGGATCTGGGACTGGAACTAAGACTTGGCTGCATCACACCAACTGGGTCTGGCCCAGGGCAGGGATGCTTTGAGGTACTGGAGGTGGGAGGAAGTTAGGTGGTGGGAGGCAGAATTTCAGAATATCGTCAAGTTTCTGCCAGGGCTGGGCCCACCTTTTCTAGGTTTTTCCTCCCAGCAGCACTCTGAAAGGTGGGCTGCTTGCTCCTCCTGCATAATGATACTTTTATGCCTTCACCCTCCTTCACTAATTTGTATCTGTATCTTTTCTGTCATTTTATATAACTAATTACTGTTTACTCTCTCAGAGCAGGCTGCACAGGGATCCTAACTGTGGGGGAGAATGATGTTCCTTTAATGAAGCCTTTGAAGAAACAAGACAGTCCAGAACAGAGGGAAGCTCAGGCTGCAGAATTTTTTTCTTTTTTAGCTGTGGCCCCACAGCCTTCCACCAGGGTTCCAGTCCTATCCAGAGTGAGAATCAGTAACTGAGGCCAAGATCTCCCTGCAGATATCAAAGCTGTGTCCTGAAATGCCCACTGAGTTGCCAGCAGCAGCCCCCTCAGCCTCGTACTTCCTCTCTCTCTCCAGAGGAGCCAGCACCAGTAGGGCCATGTCCCGCCCTCAGCTTTTCCTATGTCCTATAAAGATTTCAAAAATTAACCAAATCCACTGCCATTGAGTTGATCCCAATTCATAGCAACGCCACAGGGTTTCCAAGGCAGTGGATCTTTACAGCAGCAGCTGTCTCATTTTTCTCCTGTGGAGCAGCCAGTAGGTTGCAGCCATCAACCTTCTGGTTAGCAGTTGAATGCCTTAACCACTGTGCCACCAGAGCTCTTTTCTGTAAAGATTACAGCCTAGAAAACACTATGGGGAACTTCTATTCTGTGACATGGGATCACTATGAATCAAAATTAACTCAAAGCCACCTAACAACAACAATAAAGTAATGCTGATTCCCTGGGTATGTAAACAGTTCAGTGCTCTTGGCTTCTAACCAAACGGTTGGAGAAAGAAAGTCTTGGTAATCTACTTCCAAAAGGCAGCCATTGTATGCCTTGTGAGTTGAACTCTGACATGCATAGGATTGTCATGAGTTGGAATCAACTCAACAGCTACTGGTTAAGGTACTGTTAACCACACAGGGAAGCAGGACAGTCAAGTAGAAGAAATAAAAACACCAAAACTCATAAGACTTAATTCCATTCCTGCTTCTGCCACCCCCCAGTTATGGGTGTCCCCCTATTACAGGGTCACTCCATTTTTCTCAGCATTTGTCTACACTAATCTCTGTTACACTTGGCATTGTTGACCATGCTCTTTTAAAAAATTTAAAAACATTTCTAATTATGAAACATTTCAAACATTCCACAAAGTACAGAAAATTATTTATCTTATTGAGCAAACATGGAAGGAGTGACTAGGCTCAGGCCTGATCAACGTTAACTGGGAAGAAGCTTTCTGATTGTACAGGTCCCCTAGTGCCTACTGCCCTTTGGACAGGATTCCAGCACAGCTAGCAGAAAGCAAAACTCTGGGAGTGGATTGCATTTTGAGGATAGGGGAATAATTGGGTGTAGCTAAAGTCTCTAAACCTTCACTATCGCTCCTCAGAAGTTACCACTTGGTGTGTATCATCTGCAGGTATGTTTTAGCCCTTTTATTTATTGTGTAAATATACTTCTTTAGGAGCTCTGGTAGCATAGTGCCTAAGGCACTTGACTGCTAATCAGAAGGCTGGCGGTTCAAACCCACCAGCCACTCCTCAGAAGGAAGGTTGGGCAATCTACTTCCGTAGGGATACTGCCTCGGAATCCCAAGAAGGGGTCGCTATGAGTTGGGTCTGACTCGACGGCACATAACAACAACAACATACTTCTTTATGTTTTGAAAACAAATGAATAATGGTATCATCCTAATTGTACCCTTTAAACACTTGCTTTTTTAATTTACTGTCATGCTTTTGAGACACACACACACACACACATATACTTTTTTGTTGTTGTTTTTCTTTTTCTTTTTAGGGGAATAGATAAATAAATTGTGGTTTATTCATATGGTGGAGCACTAAATAACTCAGTATATGCATGTGAGAGCTTTGGTAGTCCAGTGATAGAATTCTCACCTTCCACCCAGGAGACCTGAGCTTGATTCCTGCCCAATGCACCTCATGTGCAGCTACTACTTGTCTGTTAGTGGAGACTTATGTGTTGCTATGATGCTGAGCAGGTTTCAAAGGAAATTCCAGACTAAGATGGACTAGAAAGAGAGACCTGGTGATCTACTTCTGAAAATCAGCCAATGAAAACCCTGTGGATCACAACAGTCTGATCTGAAAACTATGGGATGGCATAGGACCAGAAAATCAGTGGAAGCAAATTAACTATACCTTAGAGGGGAAGAGAGAATTTATCTATTCCCTTCTAAGGTATAGTTAATTTGTTTCCACTGATTTTCTATCATAATCAACCTACAACAAACACTTTTGTGGACAAGTTCAAGAGTTTTGCTAGGGCAGAGCCTAGAAGGGGAATTGCTAAATTATTGAGTGAGTTCTCGTTCAATTCTATTCCTCTCCAAAATAGTTATACCAAATTTTGCCATATTGCTCTTCAAAACAGGTACATTATTTAATCCTCTAATTAAGAAGTGCTCTGGCTTGCTCACATCTTGCCAACAATTGGTATCTTTATTAATTTTTGCCAATTTGATGAGGATCAAATGGTATCTCACAAGGGAAAATTGTCCCTATTTTCTTGTAAGACTGAGTAGCTTTTCATTTATTTAATGGTCTTTCAGTTTTCTTTTCTCAGAATTTCCCTGTTTCTCATTTTCTGGTTGCATTGTTTTTCTTTTTCTCATATTTATTTTGTAGGGGCTCTTTTTATATTCTGGGTATTAATACTTTGTTGCTTACATGGTTTACATATAATATCTCCAGTTTGGCTTGTTTTTTGTTATATTGCTTATTGGTCCAGTTGTGAGGAATTTTCCTTTTCTTTATGTTGAGGTGTAATCTATACTTCAGACTATAGTCTTAGAACTTGGGTCTTCATCACTAAATGCTTCAAGTCATCTTCATTTTCAGCAAGTAAGGTTGTGTTGTCTGCACATAGCAGGTTGTTAATGAGTCTTCCTCTAATCCTGATGCCACACTGTTCTTCATATAGTCCAGCTTCTTGGATTATTTGCTCAGCATATAGACTGAATAAGTATGGTGAAAGGATACAACCCTGATGTACACCCTTTCTCATTTTAAACCATGCAGTTTGAACAACAGTATCCTGGTCAGATACCTCATGAGCATAATTAACTGTTTTGGAATTCCGATTGTTCTCAATGTTACTCATATTTTGTTATGATCCACACATTCAAATGCTTTTTCGTAGTCAATAAAATACAAGTAAACCTCTTTCTGGTATTCTTTGCTTTCAGCCAAGATCCATCAGACATCAGCAATGATATCCCTCATTTTATATCCTCTTCTGAATCCAGCTTGCATTTCTGGAAGTTCCCTGTCAATATACTGCTGCAACAATTTTTTAATTATCTTCAGCAAAATTTTACTTGCATGTGATACTAATGATATTTTTTGATAATTTCCACATTCTGTTGGATCACCTTTCTTTGGAATGGGTACAAATATGGATATCTCTTCCAGTCAGTTGGCTAGGTAGCTGTCTTCTAAATTACTTGGCATAGACAACTAAGTGCCTCCAGCATGGCATTCATTTGTTGAAAAATCTCATTAGGTATTCTGTAAATTCCTGGAACCTTGTTTTTTGCCAATTCCTTCAGTGCAAGTTTGACTTCTTCCTTCAATACCATTGGTTCTTGATCATATGCCAATTCCTGAAATAGTTGAACATTGACCAATTCATTTTTGTACAGTGACTGTGTGTATTCATCTTCTTTTGATGCTTCCTGCATCATTCTATATTTTGCCTGTAGAATCTTTCAATATTGAAACTTGAAGCTTGAGTTTTTTCTTCAGTTCTTTCAGCTTGAGAAATAATGTCCAGTGTGTTTTTCCCTTTTGGTTTTCTAACTCCATGTCTTTGCACATTTCATCTCGAGCTGCTTTTTGAAATCTGTTCAGCTCTTTCATCTTGCCATTTCTTCCATTTTCCTTAGCTACTCTCCATTCAAGAGCAAGTTTCTGAGTCTCTTCTGACATCCATTTTGGTCTTTTCTTCCTTTCCTGTCTTTTTAATGACTTGTTGCTTTTTTCATGGATGAAGTTCTTGATGTCATCCCACAACTCATCTGACTTTTGGTCATTGGTGTTTAATGCATCAAATCTATTCATTAGATGGTCTCTAAATTCAGGTGGGATATAAACAGAGTCACATTGTGGCTCTCATGAACTTGTTTTAATTGTCTTCAGTTTCAAATTGAACTTGCATATGAGCAATGGATGGTTTGTTCCATGGTCAGCTGCTGGCCTTGTTTTGACTAAAGATATTGAGCTTCTCCATCACCTATTTCCACAGCTGTAGTCAATCTGATTCCTGTGTATTCCATCTGGTGAGGTCCACGAATATTTTACATTGTTGGAAAAAAGGCATTTGCAATGAATAAGTGGTTGGTCTTGCAAAATTTTACCATATGATCTCCTGTGTCATTTCTTATCACCAAGGCCATATTTTCTAACTGCTGGTGATTCTTTTGTTTCCAATTTTCACATTCCAATCACCAGAAATAATCAATACATTTTTATTGCATGTTTGGTCAATTTCAGATTGCAAAAGTTGGTAATAATCTTTGATTTCCTCATCTTTGGTTTTCATAGTTGGTGCATAAATTTGAATAATAGTAATATTGACTGGTCTTCCTTGTAGGTGTATAGATAATATCCTATCACAGGCAACATTGTACATCAGGATAGATTTTGAAACATTCTTTGTCATGATGAATGTGACGCCATTCCTCTTCCCTTTGTCATTCCCAACATAGTAGAGCACATGATTGTCTGTCTCAAAAGGGCCAAAAAGTCCATTTTGGCTCACTATTGCCTTGGATATGGATCTTTATGCATTCCATGTCATTACTGACAACTTGCAATTTTCCTGCATTCATACTTCATATATTCCATGTTCCAATTATTATTGGATGTTTGCTGCTGTTTCTTCCCATTTTAAGTGGTGCGACAACAGCAAATGGAGGTCCCAAAGGCTTTACTCCATCCAAGTCAGTAAGGTTGACTCTACTTTAAGGAGGCAGCTCTTCCCCAGTCATATTTTGACCACCTTCTTACCTGAGAGATCTTCTGGCACTATGTCAGACAATGTTTCAAAGTTGTTCATAAAGTTTTCCAGCAACATATCAGATAGTATTTCACTGCTATTTATAAGGTTTTCATTGGCCAATTCTTTGAGAAGTGGATGGCCCCTTCCTTCTTCTGAGTCTGTCTAGTCTGGAAGCTCCACTGAAACCTGCCCACCATGGGTGACCCTGCTGGTATTTGAAATACTGGTGGCATAGTCTTCTGCCTCACAGAACTAGCAAAACCCCACAGTACAAAAAACTGGCAGATGGATGGTGGATATATGGTAGTGAAAGTATGTTAAATTATATTCAGCAACAGTATTCTCCATTGTAAATATTTGTAGAGTTACTTTAATTTGTTTATACTTCAGTCATAGCATAACATATATTCCTAATAATATATGATATTCTGTCCTTTAAACATGCTGTCAATGATAAATATGTTGTTTTGTTGTTATGTGCTATTGAGTTGGTCCTGACTCATAGTGACCCTGTGTACAACAGAATGAAACACTACCTACCTCTGCATCATCTTCACAATCCTTGCTATATAATAATAGAATATTCGTAAACACATAAGTTCCTGTCTTAAGACAAGTGAACTCTACAAGGGGAACTAGGTTCTTAGATAATATGATTAGTAATGGCAGAATAACAAGTTGAGGTCAAAAGGTCTTTTCTAGTTTAAAAGTCTGTTGTTCTCTGTGTGTGTATATGTCTGGATGGATGGGTGGATGTGACATGTACTTACATATGTGTATGTATGTGTGTATAAAGCTATGGAGTATTGTAGTATGGAGAATTCAATCAGCAATGAATCATAATGAAATTATAGAGTAAAAGAGATCTGAGAAACAATTTAGGTCAATGGCTTCTCGAGTTTGTTATCAGCCAGGGAACTGTTTTTCCAAAGAAAACCTTGCTAGGAAAGCCAATGTGCAAGAGAAATGCAGATGAATTTCCTCTGGTGTAATTTAGGGTACAAGACATTGCATTCCTAGTCACATATAAACTTAGTCCCAGCAACATACAGGCTATGCAGAACCAAGTTTAAACATCAATGATCTACCCCAACCCATTCATGTGCTAATGAAAGAACTAAAGCCCCTGGAGGAAATGATGCACTCAAGGTCACACAACTCCCTGGGGGCAAAGCTGGCACTTGAACCTGATCTCCTACATGCCCATGATGTATTGTGGCCATGACTCTTATTTTATTTATTTATTTTTTTAATAATAATTCTAACCTAGTCTCAGAAACAATATCATCTCCCATTTGTTATATTTCACAAATGCATTATAGACAGAAAATATAAGTTTTCCCATGTATTTACTCCCTAAAAGTTCTGACA
>NW_006921697.1:2477947-2479243 GCF_000298275.1 Orycteropus afer afer
GAAGTAGACTGCCTCATCTTCCTCTTGCAGAGCAGCTGGTGGGTTTGAACTGACACCCTTCTGGTTAGCAGCCAAATGCCTCATCAACTATGCCACTAGAGCCTCTACTGTCCCTCCCAAGCTTAAAAAAAAAAAAAAAATGGAAGTCCTAAGGCATCTGCCTTATAACATTCCCCTCCCCTCAAGTGAATATGATTGATAGCATCCAGGACACAAGTCACATCCTACCCACAAGCAGTGTCAGATTAACCAACAAGCAAGGTAAGCACACTGTGGTGGTGCAGTGCCTAAGGCATTTGACTGCTAACCAGAAGGCTGGCAGTTCAAACCCATCAGTCACTCAGTGGAAGAAAGACCGGCCATCTATTTCTGTAAATATTTACCACCTTGGACCCAGTG
Source organism: Orycteropus afer afer (assembly GCF_000298275.1). NCBI lineage: Eukaryota > Metazoa > Chordata > Mammalia > Tubulidentata > Orycteropodidae > Orycteropus > Orycteropus afer. The sequence goes on from NW_006921697.1 coordinate 2,478,347, forward strand.
GGGTCACTATGAGTTGGAACGGACTCGATGGCAATGGCTTTGGTTTTGGTTACGGTAATAGTGGGTTTACTTGTGTTTACTTATTAATCTGTAGTGAATAATTTCACATTTTTTTCACTGTGTCAAAGATTCTGCTTCTAGATATGGCTGGCATCTCTCTCTCTCTTTCAGCACTTTCCTACAAAATCAAAGCCTCTTCAATTTTGCAATCCTTGAGAGGGACAAAAAGCAATGGGAAACCTTAATATACAAGTAAATCTATGTTTTTATTGTGTAAAAATAATAATGTTTGTGAAATGTAAAACATATGTAGACAATATACATAATATAAAAGTAGGAAGGAAGATAAATGGAGTTAGAATGTTGAAGGGTTTAGTATTGTCTGGGAAGCAGTAAAAGTACAAATTTAAACTCTAATAACTTATGGATATATATTTTAACCTCTAGTGTAATCACTAAGAAAATATACATCTAATAAGCTAATAGATAAGAAAATGTAATAATAAAACACAAATTATTAGTCTAAAATAAGGCATAAAACCAGAGAAAATAATCATAAAGCTGGTGGAACAACTAGAAAATAAAAATTAATACAGAAGATATAAAGCCTAGTATATGGGAATGTAAACGGTTAAATATTTCAGTAAGTTTAAAAAAATGTCAGACTGGATTAAAAAAGGAAAACAGCTTAAAATCTGGGGAAAATGCATCATGTGAACATTAAAAAATTGATATAGGTTTTATAAGATCAGATCAGATAAACTTAATATTAAAAGCATTTCAGAGGTAAAGAAGAATATTTAAAAATATCAGTTCATTAGGAAGATATAATTACTACTCTTTTATGCATTTAGCAATATACTTTCAAATGTTGTTGTTGTTGTTGTTAAGTGCCGT
>NW_006921697.1:2490533-2496248 GCF_000298275.1 Orycteropus afer afer
AACTTTTGCATTCCAGTCACCAGTGATAATTAACACATCCTGATTGCATGTTTGGTCAATTTCAGACTGTAGAAGCTGATAAAATTCTTCAATATCCTCATCTTTGCCTTTGGTGGTTGGGGCATAAATTTGAATAACAGTCATATGTTGTAATAGCTGTCAATAAGTTGTAAAAATTGAATTGGCAAAAATTGTATGATAGATAAATAAATTTGTAACATGACAACAAGAGTAGCTGCTGAGCCTCCTTATGTGTAACCCAAAACCTCATGGATTTGATTCTTTGGCTTGGAGGTTTATAGTCATGGTTTCATGGGGCATCCCAGTAGTTAATTGGCCTAATGACATGCTTACTGCTTCTGTTCTGCCTGAGGAAATCCTACTTTATTTTACAACTGATGAACCTCTGAGTTGTTTCGTGTAAAAGCTTGCAAATGTCCATCCAAGGTCTGACAGTTGGTCTCAATTTGCCTGGAGCAATAAAAGAAGAAGGAGAGCTAGGAATAGGAGGAGGGTATGGAATGTGTGGTTAATCGCCTCCATAACAACTGCCTCCTTGGCCATGAGATTAGAACTGGATGATGCCCAGCTACTATTACTGATATTTTGATCAGAGCGTCTATAGAAGAATCTTGATCAAAAGGGAGAAAACGTAGAACATAATTTTGAATCCTTGTATATTCAGGGCTTCCTGGAATCATGTAGGCTGGATGAACCCCTAAAACTATTGCTCTGAGATAATCTTTAAACCTTAAACTATTGTTCTGAGCTAATCTTTAAACCTTAAACCAAAAATATCCCCTGAATTCTTCTTAAAACCAAGCAATACTTTAGCTTAACTAATAGAGAATGTCTGCCTTGAGAATTAAGCTCTCTTAAGAACCATGTGAAATCAGAGACAAAAGCAACTAAAAAGATTAGATAGGAACCTTAGAGGGCAGTGTCTTTATGTTAAAGGAGAGTAAAAGCACAGCAAAGGAAGGTAAGAATGGTTGCACAATCTGAAGACTGTAATCCATCACGGAATTGTCAGGTACAAACTGTAGATGTATGTTTTGCTGTGTATATGGTCAATAACAACAAAATAGAATTTAAAAGATACTAATAAGAGAGTAGGAGAAGATAGTTATGACACATACATCAGAAAAGTACTTATCTCCAGGATGTAGACTGATTAACAAGAAAAAGGCAGTCAATTCAATATGAAAATAGGCAAAATAACTGAACAGGACTTTCATGAAAAAAAAAGGATATCTAAATTGTTGGTGGGATTCTAAATCAGTATAACCACTCTGCAAAGTGGTTGGTAAGTATCTTCTAAAGCTCATATAGACATACACTGTGACCTAAGCAATACCACTACTACCTCTAAACAACACAAAGTTTCAGCAATAGTTACACAAATAAATAAATTGTGGTATATTTATGCAATATGCAATAAGTAGCCCTGGTGGCACAACCATTAAATGCTCAGCTGCTAACCAAAAGATCAGTAATTTGAACCCACCCAGTGGTTTTGCAGGAGAAAAGATCGAGAAATCTGCTTCCATAAAGATTACAGACTAGGAAACTATAGAGCAGTTCTACTCTGTCATGTAAGATGGCTGTTAGTTGGAATCAACTTGATGACACATAACAGCACAACACAACACAACACAATACACTTGTACAATTGAATATTAAACAACCATGAGAATCGACTAACTACAAGCAACAAAATGGATTAATCTCAAAGATATAATGATGAGTGAAAGAAGCCAGGCACAAAATACAAAATGTGTGAAATTCAAAATTAATTGACAGTTTTGCCCATTGGGATAATGGCTGCATTTTTGAGGGAGAGGTAAGGACTGGAGGAGATGTGGAGTGCTTCTGAATTTTAGTGACGTATTTCTTGATCTGGATGGTGGTCTGAAATTGAGAAGACGTATCAAGGTGTATGATCTGGGCACATTTCTTGGTGCATTTTATACTTTCAATTAAAAGTTTTCTTAAAAAAAAGTAACTAATTAACCCCATTTGTTTTTCTCATTCCTCTAGAATGTTTTCTCGTATGCAAGTCATTTCCTAGACCTCCTGATGTTTTCCTTTGACTTTATAATTCAATTTTCATCTGAAGGGATTATATAATCACTTTTATCAAAGCTGACATCTTAACAGGATAATAATGTCACTTACATAATAAAGAAGGTTACAAATACTGAATGCTTCACCCTTCATATAGCTTCAACCTTTGGGTTGTAAAAACAGTAAAATCATAGGCACATCTGTTCTAATAATAGTATTTCTTCCACCCCCTTCCTAGAAAAGCTGGGTAGAAATGTAGGGAGGAAGATAACTGACTAACTAGTGTATTAAAAATAAAATTATGGAGGGAATGCACTTCATAAACTCTAAACCATTACATAAAATAACATATCACTATACCCATTGTATTTTATAACTCAGGTACTATAGGAAGTCCCTAAAAAAATCTCACATAACCACAATAAAAGGCATTGGCTCAGAACCACATGGAACCAGGGACTCAAATGTGTCCAAGACACTCTACTGTTCGGTATCTTGGGTCTCTGCTTCTCTCTTTACCTTCTAGTCTCTCTCTGTTGCTGCAGGCTAGATTTTCCCACATGGGAAAGCAAGCTTCTGATAGCTCCTGATCCTCACATGCCACAGCTGCCTCTTACTTACAGAGGGACAGAGGAACACTCTGAAACCAGGACAAATTAGCTCTGGTCCTGAAGTCAGAATCAAGCAGGCAGACCTTTATTTTTACAAACAAAGAAACTAAATATTGCTGTGATAAAGAAAGCAGAAAATAAATCAACCTTATGCATTGCAACTGAGATAATTAGTCCTATACAATGCAGGGCTCTCCTCTTTCTGATTGGTCTTGTGCAGCACATGGCGTATTACTCCTCATCAAAAAACATTCAAAGTCTTTGATGTCTGTGGTAGTTAAAGTTATGTGTCAACTCGGCTGGGCCTCATTTTGAGTGGCTGGGCAGCTGGATGTAGTTATTCCCCATGGTGAGATTGGTAATCAGCTCCATGGTGGAATCCACTGGAGTAGCTGAGTAACTGCCTTAGGATGTGGTCTGCTTCCAGTATATAAGAAGCAGCTCTGAGGAAGGTCTTGTTGCTCTCAAGGAAGTCTCTTGTTGGGACTGTCTCTGGACTTGAACTAGTGGCCAGCCATGTTGTTTGGTAATCTTGGGACTGTGCCTTTCTACCTGCTGACTTTGGGTTTGTCAGCCTCAGACGCCAGCAGCTGCCTGAACGAAGAATGCCTCCAGCTTCAGTGGGCTGGGAGCAAGAGGCAGAGCTGGAGTCCAGGGTTGAGGGGCTTTCACCCAGTCCCTAGATAAGGACTCTAGTCCCTAGAGTTCACTTTGAACTCAGACTTCTAGCCTCCAAAACTGTAAGAGAATAAATCCTTGTTTGTTAAAGCCACCCAGTTGTGGTATTTTCTGTTAGAGCAGCACAAAGTAACCAAAACAAGCTGATGAATCAACCCAACTCAAGTCAACAGATCCTTCCTAAGTATTCACTTTATGTCAGGACCTGTGCTTTGTTCAGTAGGGGGCACTCAAGTAAGACTGGTGATTGCCCTCTGAGTCTTACAATCTGGAAAAAAAAAAAGAAAGACCAAAGGATAAATAATTTAAATGCAAGGAAGAATTAAATATAAAGGTCATTGAAATTGCAAACAAAGGAAAAGGCAGCCTAATTTGGAACAGCATAGTTTGGAGGCAAATGTACATGAAGACCAGGTGTCCTTTCAAGTGGTTTGAAATATGAGAGGAGCTTTCAGAGACAGTGATGGGGAAAGAGGGCAGTCCTGAGAGGGAGAATATGAACAAAAAATAGAGTTGGGAGGATTTGGGGAACTGTCCTGATACAGCTACGCCATCTGGTACATGGTCAAATATATTGTATACGAGATGTAAAAAGGCTGGAAACTGGTTGGAACACTTTGAATGTCAGTCTCAGGAATCTTAATTTTCATGTGAATACAACTGAAGATTTTAATACAGTTTAAAAAGTGGAGTGTTACGGATTAAATTGTATATCCCCAAAATACATGATGTAAATCCCACTATGCCTGTGGTTATAATCCTATTTGAGAATAAGGTTTTCTTTACGTGATGAGGCTGTATTAGTGTAGGGTACATCTTATATCAATCTCTTTTGAGAAAGCACAGATTAAGCAAGCAGCAAGAAAGCACAGATGGAGGAAAATAGATGCTGTCCCACATGAGATCTTCAAGGAAGGAAGGAATTGAGGCTGAAGAGAGATAAGGACCTTCCCCAAGAGATCACAGAGAAAGAAAGCTTTCCTCTGGCACCAGCACCCTGAATTTGGATTTCTAACCTCCTAAAAATTGAGAAAATAAATTTGTTTGTTAAAGTCACCTACTTGTGGTATTTCTCTTTTAGCAGCACTAGTTATTAAAACATGGAGTGAATCCCATTTACTAGTTGTATGACTTTGTGCAAGTTGTTTAATATATTCAAATATCAGGCTTTTCATCATAAAATGAATACGATGATAGTGTCTGCTTCACAGGGTTGCTGTGAGCATTGGATAATTAATGTGAAACACTTACGGCCATGCCCAACATGCACTGAATGCCCAGTGAATGTTAACTGTCATTGTCCTTGCTACTATGAAGGTGACATATTCAAGTCTGTTAGTAATGACTTAAAAATCAGCTTCTGAGTTATTTGAAATCTTATTTAGATTTGTATATATGATGTCTTGGGTTAAAATTTAAAAGGCAAATTCATAGAAATTTTTCTAAAATAGATCTGAAACTCATTTGTCACTTCCATGAAGTAGTTTCATGTCAAAAATAGCAGTTTACTGGGAGTTTGCAACATGTGATTGAAACACTTGGATACTTTGCTGTGAAACTATCAATATCAGCTATGCGGCTACAAAACCTAATTAGAATATTTTTATGCTCTTCTAACTTAAGCAGTGTTAAAGTAAATCAGTCCATGTTATATTCTATATTCTTTGCCAACACCATAACTCAATTCTTCTTAATTGTCCAGCTTTTGCATGCATATGAGGCAAATGAAAATACTATGGCTTAGATCAGACACATCTCAGTCCTCAAAGTGACATCTTTGCTTTTGAGTACGTTAAAGAGGTCTTCCATGGCACATTTGCCCAATCCAATATGTCATTTATTTCTGGACTGCTACTTTCATGGGTGTCGACTGTACATGCAAGTAAAATGAAATAACAATTCCAATTTAACAACTCTAAGTTTTCTTATGTTTATCATGATGTTGCTTATTGATCCAGGGGTGAGGATTTTTTCAAAAAAGGAAAACACAGTAGTAGACTCAAAGTTGCAGTGTTTATCTGACCTGTTCAACTCTGTGTCACAGGCAGCAATTATGAGTGATTCGAGATAGCTCAAGGAATTAAAATTAGTCATTTTGGGTGAATCATTATCATTTTTAGGGGTCCTGATAGCACAGTGGTTAAATGTTCAACTGCTAACCGAAAAGTTAGCAGTTCAAATCCACCAGCTGCTCCACAGGGAAAGATGTGGCAGTCTGCTTCCATAAAGATTTACAGGATTGGAAATCCTATGGGGCAGTTCTGTTGTTGTTGTTGTTAGGTGCCGTCGAGTCGGACCCGACTCATAGCGACCCCTCCTTGGGTTTCCAAGGCAGTATCACTACGGAAGTAGATTGCCC
>NW_006921697.1:2496348-2500680 GCF_000298275.1 Orycteropus afer afer
CCAAAGTATGTGAGATGAAGTTTCACCATCCTTGCTTCTAAGGAGCATTCCTGCTGTACTTCTTCCAGGACAGAATTGTTCTTTCTTCTGGTAGTCCATGGTATATTTAATATTCTTCACCAACACCATAATTCAAAGGTATCAGTTCTTTGGTCTTCCTTATTCATTGTTCAGCTTTCACATGCGTATGTGTTGTTGTTGTTGTTATGTGTTGTCGAGTCGGACCCGACTCATAGCGACCCCTCCTTGGGTTTCCAAGGCAGTATCACTACGGAAGTAGATTGCCCCATCTTCCTTCCGAGGAGTGGGGCAGTTCTAGTCTGTCCTATTTGGTCACTATGAATCGGAATGCAATTTGACAGCAATGGGTTTGATTTTGGTTTGTTTGTCATTTCTAGCATCTGATTCCCTCTAGCATCTGATCCCATTCTTCTCTAACTGTTCTAAATTGCCTTTGATGAACCTCTCCACAATGTAGCCTGGGTAGAGCATCACTCACCCCCAGAGATGAAGCATATGACCCACGCATGGCCAATCAGAAAACCCAATTTGTTTAGCCACAGTGATTCGTTAATTATTGTATATAAATTCAAATTGGTCCTATCATAAGAATCATGAAACTTGTACAGGAGCAACCAGGAGAAAACTTTCTTTTCTCTCTTACTCTATTTGAGTAATAAAATAGAGAGCAGAAGCTTCTGGCAGCAATCCTTCCATCATGTGGAGCTTGAGAAGAGCCAACACAACATAAGGCTGAGCTAAAAAAGAAAAGAAACTAAAACATAATTTAAGACCAACGGGTAAGTCCCACCTTACTTATTGACTACAGTTTTTAGGAGAGATGATTTGGAAATAGGAGCCCTAGTGATGCAGTGGTTAAAATTCTTGGCTAGCTGGTAATTGAAATGTTGGTGATCAAAACCCAATAGATGCCCCACAGGAGAAATGTGGCAGTCTGCTTCCACAAAGCTTTACAGCCTTGGGAATCCTATGGGGCAGTTCAACTCTGACCTCATTAGCAATGTGTTTTTTTTTTTTTTTTTTTTTAAATTGTAATTTGGGTGAAAGTTTACAAAGCAAATTCACTTCCCATATAGCAGCTCACATACACTTTGTCTCCGGACAATGACTACAATTTACCACAATGCAATAGCTCCCCTCTCACATCCTCACCATAGTTATCTCTTCCCTGTGTCCTTTCCTCCACACATTCCTGCCCCCTGAGCTGTCTCCCTGTGCATACACAGCCCTTCTACTCTCCCATGATTGTTCTCTCCAAGGAGCATATCTACCTCAGGTAAATGTTCAGCTCATAATGTCTGTCTTTTGTTTGGCTGGAAGCCACAGGAGTGGGTTCAGTTCCAGACCTGAAGGGAAGCTAGGGGCCATAGTCTCAGTGGTTCCATCAGGCTCTACCAAACCAGCAAACTTGGTCCTGCTTTTTTTTTTTTTTTAATGATTTTCAGTTTTGTTCCACATTTTTCTCCCACGCGAGTGGGAGTCAACCCCTCCGAGTGGTTGACAGTGGTAGTTGGGCACCATCTAGTTCTTCTGGTCTCATAGTTGTATAGGCTGAGGATCTCATGATGTACCAGTCACTTGGACTAATTTTATCCATGAATCCTTGGTTTTCTTCATTCTTGTCTGCTCTCACAAGGAGAGACCCATCATTACATCTAGATTGCTACTGGCAACCTTTTAAGATCCCAGTCGCTACTCGTCAACGTGGGGTGTGGAACAATGTTTTGTGTAGTATGTTATGCTAATTGAGATTGATGTTCCCTGTGACTATGATCCCGAGCCCACATGTCTAACTACTCGCTCTCTCTGGGTAGCTGGCTGTGGCCAAGAAGTGACTACAACCTTGTCCCTTGTCAGCTATACTATATACCTAGGAATTCTTACAGAACATACAAATAAGTTTGTAGAAACATTGTCTGCCAATCCAATGCATGGTCTTGGGCACACTTTCCCCTGCATAGACATACCTAATCATTGAGCCTGTTCACCCATCTATCCACCTGTGTATCCATGTTTGCCTTCACTGACAACACAGTGCTGTATGTGCAAGAAGGTTTATCTCTGTTGTCTGTACCTCCCATGCACCTCTCTATGTCTTCCTCTTCCTCAATGCCACTGTGTTGATCACTTCTCTTCACCCAAATCAATGCTTGTCTCTACCTATCTAACAGTGTTCCCTCCTCTCCCCTCCCACCCCTGGTAACCAGCAAAGAAAATTTCCTTCCACATATAAACCTTTCCCTGACTTTTTACAATATTGTCCTTCTCTGATTGACCTATTTCACTCAGCATAATGTCCTCCAAGTTCATCCACATTATGCAGTATTTTGCAGATTCTATGTTATTCTTTAGGGTTGCATAGAATTCCATTATACGTCTGTACCATAGTTTGGTTCTCCATTCTTCAGTTGATGGACATCCAGGATGTTTCCATCTTTGTTGTTGTTGTTGTTGTTATGTGCCGTCGAGTCAGACCCGACTCATAGTGACCCCTCCTTGGGTTTCTGAGGCAGTATTACCATGGAAGTAGATTGCCCCATCTTCCTTCCAAGGAGGGCCTGGTGGGCTTGAACCACCAGCCTTCTGGTTAGCAGTCAAATGCCTAGGCCCTATGCTACCAGAGCCCCCATTTCCATCTTTTGGCTACTGTAAATAGTGCTGCAATGAACAGGGGTGTGCATTTATCTGTTCTTATCCTGGCTCTCAGGAGCTCTGGTAGCTTAGTGCCTAAGGCACTTGACTGCTAACCAGAAGGCTGGCAGTTCAAACCCACCAGCCATTCCTCGGAAGGAAGGTTGGCAATCTACTTCTGTAGTGATATTGCCTCAGAAACTCAAAGAGGGGTCGCTATGAGTCAGGTCTGACTCGAGAGCACATAACAACAATAACAACATCTTGGCTCTCACTTCTTTAGGATATATACTTAATAATGAAATGGCTGAGTCAAATGGTATTTCTAATTCCAACTTTTTAAAGAATTGCCATATTGTTTTGACAGTCCCACCAGCAGTGTATGAGTCCCAATCTCTCTGCATCCTTAGCAGCATTTGTTATTTTCTGTCTTGTTGAACTTTGCTACTAGTTCTGGGGCAAGATGGTATCTCATTGTTGTTTTGATTTGCATCTCTCTAACGGGTAATGATCATGAGCATTTCTTCATATGTTGGTTGGCCACCTTAATATCTTCTTTGGTGAAGTGTCTATTCATGTCTTCTGCCCATTTTGGATTATTTGTTTTTTTGTTGTTGAGGTGTTAAAGTATTCTATAAATTTTAGAGATAAGTCCCTTGTCAGATATGTCATTGTCGAATCTTTTTCCCAATCTGTAGGTTCTTTTTTGACTCTTTTGGAGAAGTTTTTGGAAGCACATAAAATTTGATTTTTAGAAGGTCCCAATCATCTAGTTCCTCTTCTGCTGTTTGTGCATTTTGGGTTATGCTTGACAGTCTATTTATGCCATATATTGTTGCCGTTGTTGTTGTGTGCCATCAAGTCAGACCTGACTCATAGTTAAGGCCTCTAAATTTGTCCCTAGTTTTTCCTTGAGCAACTTGATAGTTTTAGGTTTCACATTTAATTCTTTGATCCATCTGAAGTTAGTTTTTATGTATGGTGTGAGGTACAGATCTTGTTTCATTTCTCTGCAAATGGATATCCAATTTTGCCAGCACCATTTATTAAACAGACATTCTTTTCCCCATTTAATGGATTTCAGCCCTTTGTCAAAGATCAGTTGACCATAGGTTGATGGATCTATTTCTGGGTTCTCAGCTCTATTCCATTAGTCTATGTGTCTGTTATTAAACCAATACCAGGCAGTTTTGACTATTGTGACTTGTTGTTGTTGTTATGTGCTGTCGAGTCGGACCTGACTTATAGTGACCCCTCCTTGGGTTTCTGAGGCAGCATCACTATGGAAGTAGATTGTCCAACCTTCCTTCCGAGGAGTGGCTTGTGGGTTTGAACCACCAGCCTTCTGGTTAGCAGTCAAGTGTCTTAGGCACTATACTACCAGAGCTCCTATTGTGACTATATAGTAGGTTTTGAGATCTGGCAGTGTGAGACCTCCTACTTTGTTCTTCTTCTTCAAAAGTGCTTTGCTTATCCAGTTTCTCTCTCTCTTTTTTTTTTTTTTTTTCATATAAAGTTGTTGTTCTAGTTGCTTATCCAAAGTCTCTTTTTTATTCCATATAAAGTTAGTGATTGGTTTTTCCATATCCTTAAAGAATGTTGATGGGATCTGGATTGGGATTGCATTGAATGTATAGATTGCTTTGGGTAGAATTGACATTTTCACAATGTTCAATCTTC
>NW_006921697.1:2515087-2547453 GCF_000298275.1 Orycteropus afer afer
TTCTATTTTCTGTTTCATTGATTTCTACTCAAATCTTTTTTATTTCCTTTCTTCTGATGACTGTAGGCTTTTCTTGCTGTTCATTTTCTAATGGTTGGATATGTTGCTTTAAAGTATTGATTTTGGCTCTTTCTTCTTTTTTGATGTGTGCATGTATTGCTATAAATTGGCCTCTGATCACTGGTTTTACTGTGTCCCAAAGATTTTGGTATGTTGTGTTTTCATTCTTGTTTGACTCAAGGATTTTTTTAATTTTATTTTTTATTTCATCTCTTACCCAGTTTCTTAAGGACGGTGTTGTTCAATTTTCATGTGTTTGCTGTTTTTCTGTTCATCATCCTATTGTTGTTTTCTAATTTGATAGCTTTGTGATCTAAGAAGATGCTTTGCAGTATTTCAATGTTTTTAAATTTATGAAGCTTGCTTTATGGCCTAACATATGGCCTATCATGGAGAATGTTCCATGTGCACTGGAAAAGAATGTGTATGGTGTTGTTGTTGGGTGAAGTGCTCTGTAGATGTCTATGAGGTCAAGTTGGTGGATTCTATTTTTTATCTTTTCTGTGTCTTTGTTGAGTTTCTTTCCAGTTGTTTTATCTTTCATTGAAAGTGGTATTAAAGTCTCCCACTATGTGGAGTCATCTATTTGCCTTTTCAACTCTTTTAAAGTCTGATTTATGTATTTTGGGACTCTTTCTTTGGGTTCATAGATATTTATTATGCTTATATATTTTTGTTCAATTGGTCCTTTAATCATTATATAATGTCTTTCCTTGTCTCATATGGTGGTTTTTGTCTTAAAGTCAATTTGATCAGAAATTAATATTGCCACTCCTCCTCTTTTACAATTGCCATGTGCTTGATATATCTTTTTCCAACCTTTGCTTTTTAGTCTATTTTTGTCTTTGTTTCTATGTTCTGTTTCTTTTAGACTGCATATTGATAAGTTTTGTTTTCTTATCTAGTCTGCAACTCTCCATTTCTTGAATGGTGCATTTAATCCATTAACTTTCAGTGTAGTTATCAACATGCATGAATTGGTTACTGTCATTTTGTTATTTTTTTTTTTTTTCATGGTGTTCCTGGTTTCTTTGTTCCATATAATTTTCTGTCCTGAACTCATTATGTTTATGAATTGTGTTATCATTTCCTTTGTTGCTATTGTTTTAGTATTTGCTAAATATTTGTGCTTCTCCTTTTTTTTTTTATTGTGATGTGAAGGTTTATCATTCTTCTTTGAGGTTATCCTATGATTTATAATTTTCTCCTTGAGTTTAGAACAGTCCATTCTATCTTGCAACTCTCTTGACTTCCTCACCATTTAGAAGTTCTGCAACTACACTATTTTCCCTCTCTTTTTGGTTTGTAGTTGTCCTCATTTGCCAATTAATGTCTCTGTTTCTCTGTTTACAATCTTGTAAGCTTATTTTACTTTGGATATGTCCATAGCTGTGTTAGTTTCTGGGTTATGTCATCTTGTGTATTAATGGTCGGTTGTTGTTTGCTATTTTTGGTTCTCTGTTCAAAGGACTCCTTTTAGCATCTCTTGTAAGGTTGGTCTGGTTTTAACAAATTCTCTTAATTTCTACTTAACTGAAAATCTCCTAATTTCACCATCATTTTGAGGGGAATTTTGCTGAGTATTTAATTCTTGGTTGGAAAGTTTTATCTTTCAGGGTTTTAAATATACCATTCCATTGCCCTCCTGCTTGCATGATTTCTGCTGAGAAATCAGAACTTATGCTTATTGGTTGTCCATTGTAAGTAACTTTTCTTTTTTCCCATGCTGTTTTCAGAATTCTTTCTTTGTCTTTGGTTTTGAAGTGTTTGATGTTGATATGTCTTGCTGATTTTCTTTTGGGGTCTATCCTGTTTGGGGTTCATTGGACTTCCTGAATGGATATATTCTCATCTTTCATTATATAAGGATGTTCTCTTCCAAAAAATCTTGGACACTTTTCTCAGTGGTTTTATTTTTCTCTTCCTGTTCTGGAATTCTGATTACACGTAGGTTATTCCTTTTGATGGTATTCCACATGAACCTTACATTTTCTTCATTTTGTTTTGATTTTTTTTCTGATTGATCCCTTTCCAAAGAAGTATTCAGGTATTTGTCTTCAATCTTGTGAATTCTGTCTTTCATTGATTCAATTCTACTCCTTTGCTCTTTCAGTATGTTATCTATTTCTGAAAATTTAATATTAATATTCTGGATTTCTATCTGTAGATTTTGTATCATTTCTAATTTTTCATTTATTTTTTCATTTTGTTCTTTTATTTTCTTCTGAAATTGTTCTAGTGCTTTGTATGTGTTTTCCTTAACTTTGTCAGTGTTTTCCTTGATCTGTCTTTCAGTTTATTGAAGATACCTAAATGTAATTCTTTTGAATTCCTTTTCAGGGAGTTCCAGTGCTGCTTTTTCCTCAGGGGTGTGTTCCTGCTCCCTTTTGTCTACTACTTTATCTTGCTTCTTTGTGTGGACTGTGATAGTCTTTTGTCTCCAAATCTTTGTTATGTTTTTGTATTTATATCTCTGTTAACTATTTGTGAAGAGCAGTTAAGGGTGAGTCAGGCTCATCTTGGTGTTTATTTATTGTTTGCCAGTTGGTGGGGAAGGAATTGGTGGCTCTTACTCATTTAGTGTAGCTGCAGGAGATGCGGGTATAGTTATGTTGTATGGGCACTGTTGCTGTCTCCGACTTTCTAGTCATTGGCATCCAGAATGTCCTTGTGGTTCCCAGCAAGTAGAGCCTATTCTTAAGTCCCTGGAATCTGGGAGAATGCTGTCACTTTAAATATCCAAAATGGTCAAACTGCCTGTAAACATTTAAAATGGCTGTGCCCTTTGGATAGGCAAAAGTCCACAGTTCAGCCCACCTTCCTCTCTGCTGCTTCCCCTTTTATTCACCCACCACCAGCACAGTCCTTTGTGCAGCCCCTGGCTAGCAGGGCTGATTTTAGGTTAATTCCTAGGTCCTAACACCACTTGGCAATACCCAAGCTGTCTGTGCCATCAGGATCACTGACAGACCACAGCTCCATATGTCTACTTTTTTGGTGCTTTCATGCAAGTTTTTCTACTAGTTGCAGTGTAGTCCACTTCTATATCCTTCCCTTCAAAGCTCAGGGCTCCAGGATTATCTTCTGTATCTGTGTTAATTGGTTCTCCTTTTCTTTGTTGAAGAGGGTCTGTGCAGTCTATCTGCCTATTCTGCCATGTATCAGAACTCTCCAATGGATTTGGTTTTAATGAAGAAATCATGAAAGTTAAGTATTTGGACTTGCAAAGTTAATTTGGCAAAGCTCCAAAGTGCCAAATTGCTGATCCCTGGTGTATCCTAGTCTGAATACTAGAAGATGACAGCTAAGGTGAGGAATGGTCCATGAGCTTGGCCATTTTGATCTAATCTGGATGAAGAGCTGCCATATCAAGTAAGCAGTTATAGAGCTCAAAGTGTGCACTTGGCTTAGTGTCACTTTCTTTCACCTAATATTCATTGAGCATATACCATGCTAAGAAATTAGATAAAATAAGACAGTATCTGCCTTCATACATCTTAAGGTCTTGTAAGGGAAACAGAAAAATAAACAGGCAATGATCATATAATATGTGCTATACTTAAAAGGGTAAACAAAATGCTCTGGGGACAACTAGTACAGGCTTTGATGAACCATGAAAGCTTCCTGGAGAAAGTGACATCTAAGCTGAGACCTAAGGGATGTGAAATAACTACTCAGGTAAAGAGTTGAAGAAGAATCCTCCAGGTAGTAAGAGAACAGAATATATGGGAATGTGGAAGAAATTCATTAGGGTAGGAATTAAGGCAGTAAAGAGGAGAGTGGCATAATAGAAGAGATAGATCAGGAGTCAAATAAAAAAAGTCCTTAACAGATACATCAAGGAGTTTGGACTTTAATCTGAGGGTAATGGGGAGCAATGAAGAAAATGGAATGACAAGTTTCACATTTTAGAATCATCACCCTGTATGTGGTATGCAGAATGAATTGAAAGAGATAAAAGAAGACAATGTTTTCATCAGTCCTTCAGTGTGACCAATGGGAAGGCTGTTATAGTAATGCAGGCAAATGATAGTTAACTAATTCACGAAATTGTCAGAGAGATAGACAAGGATTTCAGAGGGACTAAGGACATAGAAGTAGTTGGACTTGATATTTCATTGGTTCTTGAGCTTGGCTGATCTTCAGCCACCAACTCCTAAGTGGTTAATTGAGATGATATATATGCTACTGGAGAATTACAGAAGAGATTTCTGTGTCAGGCAGGAATTGGTTCATATCACTTAGGACCCCTTTCAAATCTGCAGCTCTTTTATTCTGTGCTGAAGATGAGAAATAAGAATAAGTACTTATTTATTCACTGATTTCTTGAACAGCAGAAGTAGCAAACCCCTCAATGCCTAAAAAATGATAAGATAATGGAAATAAAAACAAACACTACTTTAAATGCAGTTACACTGTATACTCATTATACTTTGAGAGAGAAAGAAGGGAAAATATTGAATATTACAGGTGGTTATGCTTGCTTTTCTATTGAATGATCACAGTGTCCCAAGTAAGCATGAGATGGGCTATCTGATGTTTCTTCTGTCAACTCAGCTCCCACTGTCCCTTATTGAATACACAACTTACCACTCTGCTTGTAAGTCTGCTGGCCAAAGATATGCATTTTTGAATTTTCAAACAACATGTTCCCCACAAAAAGTAAGCCAATTCTTTCTACCATTCTCCAGGGAAGAACTAGTGATCTGTTCCAACACTAGAAAAATGGCAATGCAGATTTATAGAGAGATGGTATATGATCCTCAATTTTGTAAGATGGATTTTATTGATACAGCTGAAGAAATCTTCAAGGGTGATTTTGACAGTGTGAAAATCTGCCTTAGATACTAACCATAGAAGCTGTCATGTGAGAGATGATTTTAGGGAAAAATACATTAATGGAATTCACTATCCCAGAAGTTGTAGGGCTTTAAAAGTAGGTTATTTTCAGAAGAACTATAAGGGAAACCAGAGAAGTTTCAGAACAACAATGATGATCTTCCAATAAAACATGGCTTGCTACAACTTTCAGAGAGGAGAGAGTGGGGCTATTTCTTCAGCCCTCATTGCCTCAGAGATATAAAGTTCTCCAAGGAAGGGACAGTTAAGTCAATGGGACTTCATTTCATTCAGATTGCTCAGGGAAAATACTGACTGAAGATTTTCTCTTGTCATTTCCTCAGGTGGAACCAAAAGATACTACACACACACACACACACACACACACCCTACTTGGACTTACTCAGATGCTAGGATCTAATTTGCAGCTAGCATATACAGTATGGGCATTTTATTTTTTCAGTTTGCTTTCCATAGTTTTCTTTATTTCTCTCCTTTCTGATATTTGATATAAAATAAAAGGACATGACTTTACAGTGATTAAGAAGCACACGTAGCAATTGCACTAACGTTGCTAGGCAACAAGGACCCTGTATGAGCTCAATGAATGGATTCCGGGCATCTGCACCAAGGAGAAATGCAAGGAGCCAGCAGGTGAACTGTCTTGATAACCACAGGCGTTAGTGGTTG
This sequence comes from Orycteropus afer afer, assembly GCF_000298275.1. Lineage (NCBI taxonomy): Eukaryota > Metazoa > Chordata > Mammalia > Tubulidentata > Orycteropodidae > Orycteropus > Orycteropus afer. Next base: position 2,520,677 of record NW_006921697.1, read on the forward strand.
CTGATACCCATGCTCCTGGATTTGTCCATAAGGGAGAAAAGCATATATTTAGAATTCTCTTCAAAGGCAAGTTGACATAGTATATTACAATGATCATCAGCTCAGAAAAAAATAGGTGAAAATTGTCTCTCTTTCAATTTCCCTAGTTCAAGGCTAAATTTGCTGTAGCCTAGGCTGTTTTTGACTCGATGGCACATAACAACAACAACAACAAAAGCTGTTTTAGCAGCCTCTAACCTGATCTTCTGCAGGTTGCCTCCCACCTCCTCCAACAGTCCATCCAGCCCAGCAGATAAACTACAAGGGGATTTGCTATCTCCTACTGAGCAACTCTGATTTCTACTGTCAGCATCTACCCTCTTCATTTGCTGTGAGAGACATAACACTGTTTTATTTTGTTTTTATTGCAAGGCATGCATGCTCACTAGTCATAAACTACAGACACATGAACTCATCTTAATATCCACTATATCATTCACCAAAGACTAACAACCTAACTACATTGGTGGGTATCATTCTAGATTATTTTATTTGCATATATAGATAGATTTTTTTCTTACTCAATTGTATCACTTGTATATAAATTATACATTACATTATAAAACTTAATAGCCATAGAATTTTTAGTGGCTTCCATATTATATCATAATGATTTAACTATTTTCATGAAGCTTAGAATTATGGATTGAATTGTATTCCCCTAAAAAATGCATTATGAATCCTGATGGCACAGTGGTTGAGAACTTGGCCACTAACTGAAAGGTCAGCAATTCAAATCCACCAACCACTCCTTGGAAGAAGGATGTAAACAGTATACTTCCATAAAGATTTACAGCCTTGGAAATGCCATAGTAACTCTGCTCTGTTCTATAGCTTTACTATGAGTCAGAATCAACTTGACCACATACAATGAGTTTGGTTTACCTCTGAATGTAATCTCATTTGGGAACAGGATTTTCTTTGTTATGTTAATGTGCTCATATTGGTGTAGAGTATGTCATGATGCAATCACTTTTGAGCTATACAAAGATTGTTTTAGGCACAGAAGCAAGAAAGCACAGATTGAGGAGACAGATGCTATGCCACATGAAGGTCTCCAAGGAACAGAGAATTAAGAAACTGAAAAGAGATGAAGACCTTCCCCAAGAACCACCAGAGAAAGCTTTCATCTAGAGCTGGTGCTCAAAATTCAGACTTCTAGCCTCTTCTTGTTGTTGTGCCATCAAGTCAGATCCAACTCATAGCAACCTCTCCTTTGGTTTCTGAGACAGTATCTCAATGGAAGTAGATTGCACAATCTTCCTTGCAAGGAGTGGCTGGTGGGTTTGAACTGCCAGCCTTCTGCTTAGCAGTCAAATGCCTTAGGCACTATGCTACCATTTATATTATTGCAGAACTAAAAACTAAGACACTTAGGTTTTAGTTTATAATGATAATTAATCATAAGGATAATTAACAAGGTAAGTGACCAGTTATAAAATATTTTCCTAATATTATTGCATATTCTTGAACATCTCCTGAACCTAATCACCAAACAAAACCAAACCCACTGTGATTGAGTTGATTCTGACTCAAGTAACCCCTTTAGAACAGAGTAGATTTCTACCCCATAGAACTTCCTAGGCTGTAAATTTTTAAGAGCAGACTACCTCATCTTTCTCCCAGGAAATGGCTGGTTGTTTGAGCCACTGACCTTTCAACTAGTGGCTGAATACTTTAACAACTGTGCCACCAGAGCTTCTGGACCCCGGCATATTTAGGTTTATTAGTTCCCCAATCTTATGCCATTATTTCTTTTCCATTTCTATTAATATTTCCATAGCTCCAGTCTCTTTTCTGGTCTCTTAGAATAATGAATTTATACACTTTTGTTTTTAAGTGTCAGAAACACCAACTCAAGTGGCCTATGCAAAAGAAAATGTATGGAGACATCAGGGGGAATATGGTGGAATAGGCAGACAAGCTACAAAGACCCTCTTCAACAAAGAAAAGAGAAACCAATTGACAGAGATACAGAAAATAATCCTGGAGCCCTGAGCTTTGAAAGGAAGTATATGGAAGTGGATTAGGCACCAACTAGTGGAAAAACCTGAATGAAAACATTGAGTATGGTGACAGCTGGAGCTGCAGACTGTCTGATGGCACCAACAGCCTGAATACTTCCATGTGGTGTTAGGGCCTGAGAATTGACCTAAAGATCATCTCTGGCCACTGAGGGGTTCAGGGACAACTGCACTGGTGGCCGATGACTAGGAAGGGAAACTGCAAGGAGGGAAACAACCTGAGCTATGGAGTTTCAGCTGTCTAGAAGGCACAGTCATTTAGGTTGTTTACAAGCAGTGGCCATTTTGGATATTTAAAGTGACCGAGGATGCAGCCATTCTGAATGTTTACAAATGGCAGCCATTTTCAATATTTAAAGTGATAGCATTCTCATTCAGATTCCAGGGACCTAAGAATAGGCTCTGTTTGCCAAGGATGGAAGGGACATATGGGAGCCTGACAACAGGAAAGGAGATAGGTGGTGAGTGTATAAGTGCCACCAACTAGTGAATAAAGAAGCACAGTACCCTGCTTACATAGACAACATCAAAGCAAAACAAAGAAAATGAAAATCTTGGGAAAGTCACTCCAATATACAATCACTAATTAAATATAAACACAAAAAGTCACAATGTCTTGGAGATAACACAGAAACACAGTCCACACGAGGAAGCAAGGTAAATCAGGAGAAATAAGGGACCAGGATACAGACCCAGTACACCTCCCTGAGGATGAAGCAGCACTGGAACTCCTGGATAAGGAATTCAAAAGAATTATATTTAGGTATCTTCAATGGACTGAAAGACAGATCAAGGAAAACACTGACAAAATTGAGGAAAACACAGAGAAAACCCTAGAACAATTTCAAAAGACAACCCAAGAACAAAATGACAAAATAAATGAAAAATTAGAAATGATACAAAATCTACAGATAAAAATCCAGAAGATTAATAATATATTTTCAGAAATAGATAACACATTGAATGGTCAAAGAAGTAGAACTGAATCAATGGAAGACAGAATTAGTGAGATTGAAGACAAATACCTCAGTACTTCTTTGGAAAGGGATCAATCAGAAAAAAGATCAAAACAAAATGAAGACAGTCTAAGGTTCATGTGGAATGCCACCAAAAGGAATGAACTATGTATAATTGGAATTCCAGAACAGGAAGAGAAAAAGAAAACCTCTGCGAAAATTGTCCAAGATTTGTTGGAAGAGAATTTCCCTGGTATGATGAAAGATAAGAATATATCCATTCGAGAAGTCCAGTGAAACCCAAACAGGATAGACCCCAAAAGAAAATCACCAAGACATATCATCATCAAACTCACCAAAACCAAAGACAAAGAAAGAGTCCTGAAAGCAGCATGGGAAAAGTGAAAAGTTATGTACAATAGGAAATCAATAAGACTATGATCAGATTTCTTGACTGAAACCACACAGGCAAGAAGACAATGGGATGGTATATATAAAACCCTGAAAGAAAAAAAATTTCCAACCAAGAATTAAATACTCAGCAAAACTGTCCCCCAAATATGATGATGAAATTAGATTTCCAGATAAGCAGAAATTAAGGGAATTTGTTAAAGTCAGATCAACCCTACAAGAGATGCTAAAGGAAGTTCTTTGGACAGAGAACCAACAACACCAAACAACAACTGACCTTTAACATGCATGATGACATAACCCAGAAATCAACCCAGTTATGGAAGTAGCCAAAGTAAATAAGTCTACAAGACTGTAAACAGCAAACCAGAGACATCAGTTGACAAATGAGGACAACTACAAACCAAAAAGAGAGAAAAAATTGGGTAGTTACCAAACTTCTAAATGGTAGGAAAGTCAAGACAACTGCAAGATAAAAAAGACTATTCTAAACTTGGGAAGAAAATTACAAATCACAGGGTAACCTCAAAGAAAAATGATAAACCTTCACATCAAAATAAAAAAGAGGACAAGCACAAATATTTAGCAAATACTAAAACAATAGCAATGAAGGAAGTGATAGATAACAAAATCCATAAACAAAACGATCTCAATACAGAAAATTATATGGAACAAAGAAATCAGCAACACCATGAAAAAGCACATAACAAAATGACAGCAACAAACTCATACTTGTCAATAATTATACCGAATGCAAATGGGTTGAACACACCACTCAAGAGTGGAGAGCAGCAGACTGGATAAAAAAACACAACCCATCAATATGTTGTCTACAAGACACATACCTTAGAGAGAAAGACAAAAATAGACTAAAAATCAAAGGTTGGAAAAGATATATCAAGCAAATGGCAACCAAAAACAAGCAGGAGTGGAATATTAATCTCTGATCAAATTGACTTTAAGACAAAAACCACCATAAGAGACAAGGAAGGATATTACATAATGATTAAAGGATCAAGAGGATATAACAATAATAAATATATCTATGCATACAATGAAAGAGCCCCAAAATACATAAACCAGAGTCTAACAGAACTAAGGACAAATATAGTATTAATTCATTATTGTAAAAAGTCAAGGAAAGGTTTACATATGAAGAAAACTTTCTTTGTTGGCTACCAGGATGGGCTGGGAGGGGATGGAACATTTCAAAAAAAGAAAAAAAAAATATTAACCTATGTCACTTTGTTCTTGTTGTTGTTATGTGCCATTGAGTTGGACCCGACTCATAGTGACCCCTCCTTGGGTTTCCAAGGCAGTATCACTATGCAAGTAGATTGCCCCATCTTCCTTCTGAGAAGCGGCTGGTGGGTTTGAACTGCCAGCCTTCTGGTTAGCAGTCAAGTGCCTTAGGCACTACGCTACCAGCTCCCCATGTGACTTTAGTTTTGTGTATTTCACTATATATAAATTATATTTAAATAAAATGTATTTTTTTAAAAAAAGTATGACTTCATCAGTGAAAGCTTCAGCAGGAGGAATGATTAATGCATAGTGGGTTCCATCACTAAACCAAGGTCAAAATGACTTGTCCTTACACCCTCCACTTATCAGCAATTCCTTCCTCTGTAATGGATTCATTCTTGGGCACAATCTCCCTTAAAGGTGACAAGATGGCTGTCAGTATCCCTAGGCCTCTATGTCCCAGGAACAAGAGCATTCCTCTGATTTAGTCCTGGGAGTCACTCTGACTGTACCGACCTGAACCAATCACTGTGGACAGGGGTCAGGTGCAGTGACTGGAGACAGGCCTAGAGAACATGATGACTCTGGAGTCTGGGGGCACAGTTCATCCCACTCCAAGCACAATGAGAGTTGTATGTGTGTGTGTGTGTATGTGTAGGGTCATCTCCAAAAGCAAAAAACAGGATTCTGTCACCATAGAAATCATTAGAACTTTTTGATTATTATTATTATTATTATTGTGATTTGGGTGAAAGTTTACAGAGCAAATTCATTTTCTACAGAGCATACACATATATACACTTTATCTCATAACATTGACTGCAATTTCCTACAATGCAACAGCTCTCTTCTCACTTCTTTCCAATAGTTACTTCCTCCCTGTGTCCTTCCCTCCCACACACTCCTGCCCCCTGTATTGTTTCTCTGTGCATACACAGCCATTCCATCCTTCCATGAGTGATCTCTCAAAGGAGTGTATCTACTTAATGTAAATGTTCAGCTCATATGGCTGTCCTTTGCTTGGCTGGAAGCTACAGGAATGGGTTCAATTCCAGATCCAACGGGCAGCTACGGATCATAGTCTCAGGGGTTCCACCAGGCTCTATCAGACCAGTAAACCTGGTCCTTCTCCCCCCTCTTTTTTTTTTTTTTTAATGATTTTGAGTTTTGTTCCACATTGTTATTAGAACATTTTTTAAGCTATTAGTGTTCCTTCCTATCAATCACAAATCTGGTTAACCATGAAGGCCTTTATTTAAGAAAGTTCATGGCTAAGGATCACTACCAATTTAATATAAATTTAATATAATTTAATATAATTTAAATATAAATTTAATATAAATACCCAGTCACTATCCTTAGGCTTTGTTGACTAGAAGTACATTATGATTGTAACACTTACAAATAATTCCAACTGCTTTCATTTTGAATGCTTTAGTAGAGTGCATCTGAAATATAGACTGTGAAGGTTATTATTTAATGCTGTGAAGGTTACTATTTAATGTTGATCCACCTGCTCTTTTAGGACTGCAAAGGAAAGACAAGAAGAGAGGAAGGAAGGAAAGAAGGAAGGAAGGGAGGAAGGAAGGAAGGGAGGGAGGAAGGAAGGAATGAAGGAAGGGAGGGAGGAAGGAAGGGAGGGAGAGAGGGAGGAAGACTGGAAAGGAGGAAGAGAGAAATGGAAGCAGGAAGGGAAAAAGTAAGAAAAAGAACACAGGGATAAAGAACATGGACCTGGGGGTGAGGAAATCTGGGAACTCAGTCCAGATTTTCCTTTGATTCATTGTAGGTGACCTTGGTATATCTCTTTTCTCCCTGAACCTCATTGTCCCGATCTGTAAACAATGGGATTGGGCTAGATAATCTTGGAGTTTCCTCCCAGTTTCATAGTCTATTGAGTATAAATGAACTAAAAGTAATGATGCTTGTGAAACAAACAAAAATTGTACTTAAAACACTTACAAACACTACCAGTTCAAATAAAATAAAATAAATATACTTTACAAAATTGGATAAAATATCCATGCTTATAAGAAAAGCAAATTCTTTTTGAAAAACAGGCAATCAGTTAAGTTAATGATGGAATAAAAACCTAAAGCACTGACCTCAATTCAAACCCAAACTGTTTTTGTTCAGAATCTTGCTGCAGACCACATTTTATGTACAAACAATGTGGGACTATCAATAGGGATCTGCAGTGAAGCCCAAGAAAAGCACTAATGAAGCCAGTGGGAGCCCACTCAGCCTGGCCATCAGCGCAACACAAGATTAGAAATACAACAGAAAAGTCAGTGAGGAAGGAGTCCCCACGTGTCTTCCTGTGGTTTTCCTGGTCTAGCCAAGATCACGGAAACTGTAGGAGGAAGATGAAAAAAAGGCCAAAGTGAGAAATGAGCTGTAACTTGACAGAGTCACAAAAGAAAACAGAAAAGCATGAAACAAATCAGGTTTAAGGAAGGAGCCTGGAAAATGAACATGTTTATTCTGAACTGAGGCAGCTGAAAACATTAGAAAGGATTTTTTAAAAAATTAAGAGCTCAAGTATTCCATGCTAAATAGAACCATTGTAAATAGCCAGGGTACAAGAAACAGCAAAACACAAACTGAGACTGAGAAGCTAAACATGTTAGTATTTTGGGGGCAAAGGTAGATAGAGTAAGAGAATATTCATGAGGGCTCAATGAATATTTAAGGCACAAGGAATAATGAGTATACTGTGGCATGCCAGGAGAACAAACAAATCAGTCTTAGAAGAAATACAACTAGAATGCTTCTTAGAAGCAAGGATGGCAAGACTAAAGCTAGCTTACTTTGGACATATCATGAGGAAAGACCAGTCACTAGAAAACACCATGTTTGGTAAAGTAGAGGGTCAGTGAAAATCAGTTACACCCTGAATGAGATGGATTGAAAAATTAGCCACAACAATGAACTACTGTGTCAATAATGACCAAACATACCAAGGATCATGAAGATGGCACAGGACCAGCCAAAATTTCAGTCTGTTACACATAATGCCTCCACGAATCACAGCTGACTTGACAACAACTAACAACAACAGGGCCAGGGCAGAACATCGGCATGAAAATCCAGTGAGAGCTCAGAAGGTTTGAACAAGAAGGTGGAAGAATATGGAGAAAAATTCAGTGGTTCAACTGTCTTGGTTGGCAAAATAGCTTTCTTTGACTTGCCAAGTAACTGGTCAGTTGGTAGGAGCTGCCTGGAACACTGTGTTGAGAAAGATGGTGAAATAACATCAAGACCAGGAAGGAGAAGTGATAGATAAACAGCATGCGAAGTGAGGGGCAGGAATGATGAACAGTGACTGATCTGAGGAATTTGCTGACTTTGGACTATGTGTTCTACTTGTCCAATATGGTAGCCCTGGAAGGAAGACTGGGCAATTTGCTTCCAAAAAGATTTACCACTTTGGAAACTCAATGGGGGTCGCTATGAGTTGGAATCTCCTCGATGGCAGTGGGTTTAATTTTTTTGTTTAATGTGGTAGCCACTAGCTATACTGAAGCTACTGAACATTTGAGATATGGCTGATCTGAAATCAGATGTGCTGTAATGAAAAATACACACTAGATTTCTAAGACAAAGCATACCAAAAAGTAAAATATCTCAATAATTTTATATTGATTATATGTTGAAATAATAACATTTTAGATATATTGAGTTCAATAAAATTAATTATTAAAATTAATTTTTACCATCTGTTTTTACTTATTTTTAATTTTTAATATTTGTTGTTGTTGTTAGTTGCCACTGAGTTCATTTTGACTGTGATAGTTAAGGTTATGTGTCAACTTGGCTGGACCATGATTCTGAGTGGTTTAAGCAGCTGTCCTGTGGTAGTTCCCATAATGAGATCTAATGTAAGATAGTCACCTCTATGATGGAAGATACTGTGAGCAGCCAGTCAGTTGAAAGGGAGTTTCCCTGGGAAAACTCTCAGACTATCTGTTGAATCTGGATCCTGCATCAAGCTTATTGTCATCTGATTTTTGGAGCTGAACCAGTGGTCTGCTTGTATTGCCTGCCAATCTTGGAACTGTTGCCTTTGCATCCTGTAAGTCAACAATCTGCCAATTTACCTGCAATCTTGGATTTGTCATCCACCAAAGTCAACACCCTGCTATGCTGCCTGCCAATCTTGGGTTTGTCAGCCTCTACAGCTGTGTGAATCAGGAAAAGCCTCCAAGTTGATGTTTTACCCATGAACTTAGGACTTGCCAGCCTCTACAAGTCTGTGAGCTATTTCTGAGATAAATTTTTCTCTGTCTCTCTCTCTTCATATGTATATATATATATGGGGTTTACTGATTTTGCTTCTCTAAAGAACCAAGCCTGAGACACCAACTCATGACATCTGCATGTGTGCATAGTAGAACTCATCCTTTCAAGGCCATGACATTTTGAAAGCAGATTGCCAGGCCTTTCTTCCAAGGTATTTCTGGCTAGTTTCAAACTGCCAATCTTTCAGTTAATAATTGAACATTTAACCAACCACATCACCCAGGGATTCTATTGTCAATGTAATTACTAGAAAATTAAAACTTACAAATGTGACTCATATCTGTGGCTTGCATTATATTTCTGTTGGACACTCTCCCTACAGGCATTTGTGATAGTATGATATTAGGGAAGAATTGACTTCCTCGTAGTCTTTCTCTTCTAACTCAGGGCCTGGTTTCAGACTAACTGATGAAAAACTACACTGAAACTCAACAGCTGCTGTATCCACACAACTCATACTCACTTGGGAATATACATTTAGAAGAACAATCACCACCACCTCCTCACATGTACACCCACTTACCATATATGTACACAGCCATATTTGTATGAGTCAGAATAATATCCATAAATAGGGAAGGAATATTAGCAGAATCATTAACAGTAACAGTGAGATTTACATTCTTAATGTCAACTATAATCATTTGTTTGAACTAGAGAGTCATTAACACTTGTTAATAAGAAGAGGTTCTCTGAAATTCAGAAGAGTATTTGAATTGCACATGTTCCACTTCCTAACAAGAAACTAGTTCACTGAGAAGTAATTCCAGCATAAGGTTTCTACTTACTACCAAGGGTTGAGGGCTGTCTATTCAATACAGAGAATAAAAACTAATCTTTTGCCTTGGGATATAAATTTCTAGTGTGATCTGCCTATCCACTCAAATGGATCTTACCTGTCTTAGCTATTATCTCTGATTTAAGCTCTCTTTAAAATCTAATCACACCTGATCCTTCCAGCATTCAATTCTACTGGAACCTATGACCTGGCACACCTACCTTTCAGTACCTGCCAGTTGCCCAAAAATCCTGCTCCAGACTACTATGTGGGGTCAGTTTATGGTGACATCATGATTTTACATCATAATGCAAATCAGATCTTAATTATGTTATCAAAGGATTTTCTTCACAACTGAATTTCAAAGAACCTCAATATTTGAGACAATCTCCTCTATTTATGGATTTCAATCCTTGAATGGAATATCTAGGAGCCCTGGTGGTACAGTGGTCAAAGTGCTCAACTATTAACCAAAAGGTTGACAGTTCAAACCCATCATCCACTCCTCAGGAGAAACATGTAGCAGTTTTCTCATGTAAACATTTATAGCCCTAGAAACTCTATGGAGCATTTCCTCTCTGTCCTATGGGTCACTATGAGTTGGAATTAACTTGATGGCAGTGGGCTTGGTTTTCAGTTTGATACTGGACATCTAAGGAGCCCTGGGAGTGCAAATAGTTAAGCACTCGGCTGCTAACCAAAATGTTAGCAGTTCAAACTAACCCAGAGGCTTCATAGGAGAAAGACATGGCAATCTGCTTCTGTAAAGATTACAACCAAGAAAATCCTATGGGGCAGTTCTTCTCTGTCACACGTAGTCACTGAGTCAAAAAACTCAATGGCAGCCAACTCAATTCAACTCAGTTGGATATCTGCACTTTCAGGGCAATCATGCATTCATCTGATCATCTGGTAAAATGACCCATGTTTTGGGGGAATGGGGAACGATCTTGCGCCTACTCTCAGCCTATGCAATTTGGGTGGGACCAAGCCTATTATTTCCCTGTATTATGTCCAGGGATGGCATCTAATTCAAGCCTGGCCAATTACTATATCTAAAGCACCAAAAAACCAAACTCACTGCCATTGAGTCATATCCACCTCATAGCAACCCCCACTGGATTTCCAATATTGTAAATCTTCATGGAAGTAGATCACCCTGTCTTCCTTCCATGGAGCAGCTGGTGGGTTTGAATTGTTGACCTACTACTGGTTAGCAGTCACGTGCCTTATCCACTATGCCAGCAGAGCTCCCTACTATATTCTATCCCCTTAAATATTCCAATAGAAATATAATGTGAAATACAACAGTTCAGAGATGGTTACATGGATGTAAACTGGTCCAGCAGTCATAATTTTAACTTTTGTTGAAACAATTCAGAAGTGGGGGGGGGGCATTCAGTCAATTCCAATTCATGATGATCCTATGTATTTCAGAGTAGGACTGTATTCTATAGGGTTTTCAATAGCTGTACTTTTACAAAAGTAAATTGCCAGGTCTTTCTTTTGCAGCACCACTAAGTGGATTTGAACTGCCAACTTTTCAGTTAGTATGTGAGCACAAACTCTTTGCTATATTCAGGGACATTATTGGGAAGAAAGACCTCTGTTTCATTGGGATTAGAGGCTCATAGGATGCAAGCCTGGACCATCAAGGCACTGCCACAAGGTAAGGTTCTGCTTAAGAAGAGGGTAAAGTAGTGAGACAGAAAGAGAGACCAATTCCAAGGAAGTTTTGAGGTTGTTGTCCTGTAAGTTTTTTACTTCTAAACCTGTCAATTAGGTGAGCTAATGAATTCTCATTATTGCTTACATCAGTTTGAATTTGGTTTCTTTTGCTTGAAAATGGAAGAATCTTGAATAATAGCACTCTTTAAATATTTAGCCAGTACTCATAAACAGATGCTCCAGCAAAGAGGACATTCAAACAGCCAACAAATACAAGAAAAGATGCTCACATTCATTTGCCAATAGAGAGATGCAAACCAAAACCACAATGAGATACTATCTCCCCCCTGCAAAAATGGCACTGATATAAAAACAGAAAACAATAAATGCTGGTGAAGTTGTGGGAAGATTGAAACTGATTCATGGTGACCCTATGTATTTCAGAGTAGAATTATACTCTGTAGGGTTTTCAAGGGCTGGTGAGATTGTAAAATACAGGGAGCTCTGGTAGCATAGTGCCTAAGGCACTTGACTGCTAACCAGAAGGCTGGTGGTTCAAACCCACCAGCTACTCCTTGGAAGGAAGATGGGGCAATCTACTTCTGTAGTGATACTGCCTTGGAAACCCAAGGAGGGGTCACTATGAGTCGGATCCGACTTGACGGTACATAACAACAACATAACATATGGAAAACAGTATGGTGTTTCCTCAAAAAGCTAGAAATAAAAATATTTTATAATCTGGCAGTCCCACTCCTAGGTATAAACTTGAGAAATCGAATAGCAGTGACATGAATAGACATATGTACACTTATGTTCATTGTAGTATTGTTCACAATAGCAAAAAGATGGAAACCACCTAAGTGTCCACCAGAGAAGGAATGGATAAACAAAATGTGGTACATACACAGAATAGAATACTATACAGCTACAAAAAAAATGATGAGTTATTAAAATGTCTTATAATATAGATGAATCTGGAAGGTATCATGCTAAGTGAAATGAGTCAATCACAAAAGGACAAATATTGCATGATCTCACTTTTATAAAAAGACAAGAATAGGTATACATACAGAAATCAATGTTCATTGGCAGTTACGAAGAATATGAGTGGGAGGGAAAGGGAATCACTCTCTACATGGTGGGCACTTGTTACTTTTGATAATGAGAAAGGCAATACCAAATATGAGTGAAATGTGCATAACTTGACCAAGGTAAATGATACTTAGTAAATGATACTATGAAGTACAAAAAATTAAAGAACTTTTTGGTAAATGCTATAACATATACTCATCTTTCAGTTTGTCATATTGTGGTGGCTTGTGTGTTGTTGTGAGGCTAGGTGCTATCCCACCGGCATTTCAAATACCAACAGGGTCACCCATGATGGACAGGTTTGAATGGAGCTTCCAGACTAAGACAGTCTCAGAAGAAGGAAAGGCCCATCCACTTTGTAAAGAATTGGCCAGTGAAAACCTATGAATAACAGTGAACCACTGTTGAAACATTACTGGAAAAAAATATGAATAGCACTGAAACATTGTCTGATATAGTGCCAGAAGAAGAACCTGTCAGGTCAGAAGGCCTGAAAACACAACTGGGGAAGAGCTGACTCCTCAAAGTAGAGTCAACCTTAATGATGTAGATGGGGTATAGTTTTTGGGACCTCCATTTGCTGATGGGGACAATGCAAAATGGGAAGAAACAGCTGCAAACATCCATTAATAATTGGAATGTGGAATGTATGAAGTTTGAATATAGGAAAATTGAAGGTTATCAAAAATGAAATGGACTGCATAAAGATCAATATCTTAGGGATCAGTGACTTGAAATGGACTGGTTTGGGCCATTTTGAATCACACAATTATATGATCTACTATGCCAGGAATGCCAAATTGAAGAGGAATGGCATGACATTCATTGTTACAAAGCATCTATTCTGATGTACAATAGGCATTCATTGTCACAAAGCATCTATTCTGATGTACAATACTGTCAGTGATCAGATAATATACATATGCCTACAAGGAAAACCAGTTAATATTTCTATTATTCAAACTTATGCACCAATCACTAAAGCCAAAGACAAGGATATTGAATTTTTTTTACCAACTTCTGCAGTCTGAAATTGACCAAACATGAAATCAAGAAGAATTGATTATTACTGGTGATTGGAATGCAAACGTTGGAAACAAAGAAGAGTCACTGGTAGTTGGAAAACATGGCCTTGGTGATAGAAATAATGCTGGAGATTGTATGATAGAATTTTGCAAGACCAATGACTTATTCATTGTAAATACATTTTTTTCAACAACTTAAACAAACAGTGGCTATACATATGAACATTGTATAGCCATCTGTATAAATATGGATGGAATACACAGGAGTCAAATCAACTACATCTGTGGAAAGAGGTGATGGAGAAGCTCCATATCTTTGGCCAAAACAAGGCTAGGAAGTGACTGTGGAACAGACAATGAATTGCTCATATGCAAGTTCAAGTTGGAGCTAAAGACAATTAAAACAAATCTATGAGAGCAAAATATGACCTTGATTATATCCCACATGAATTTAGAGACCATCTGAAGAATAGATTTGATGTATTGGACACTAATGACTGAAAACCAGAGGAACTGTGAGATGACATCAAAAACATCATCCATGAAGAAAACAAGAGGTCATTAAAAAGACAGGAAAGAAAGAAAACACCAAAATGGATGTCAGAAGAGACTCTGAAACTTGCCCTGGAATGAAGAGTAGCTAAAGCAAATGGAAGAGACGACAAGATAAAAGAGCTGAAGAGAAGATTTCAAAGAGCAACTAAAGAAGACAGAGTCAGTTACTATAATGAAATGTGCAAAAACCTGGAGCTGGAAAACCAAATGGAAAGAATACATTGGACATTTCTCAAGTTGAAAGAACTGACAAAAAAAATTCAAGCCTCGAGTTGCAATATTGAAAGATTCTATGGGCAAAATATTGAATGATGCAGGAAGCATCAAAAGAAGATGGAAGGAATACACAGTCACTGTACAAAAAAGAATTGGTCAATGTTCATGTATTTCTGGAGGTGTCGTATGATCAAGAACCAATGATACTGAAGGAAGAAGTTGAAGCTCCATTGAAGAAATTGGTGAAAAACAAGGCTCCAGGAATTGACAGAATGTCCATTCAGATGTTTCAACAAATGGATGCTGCACTAGCTGCACTTAGTAGTCTATACTAAGAATTGGAAGACAGCTATCTGGCCATCTGACTGGAAGAGCTCCATATTTGTACTCATTCCAAAGAAAGGTGATCCAACAGGATGTGGAAATTATTAAACAGTATCATTAATTTCACATGCAAGTAAAATTTTACTGAAGATAATTAAAAAACAGTTGCAGCAATATATTGACAGGGAACTTCCAGAAATGCAAACTGGATTCAGAAGAAGATGTGGAATGAGGGATATAATTGGTTATGTCAGATGGATCCTGACTGAAAGCAAAGAATACCAAAAAAGATTTTTACTTGTGTTTTAATGACTGTGCAAAGGCATTCAATTGTGTGGATCATAACAAACTATGGATAACATTGAAAAGAATGGGAATTACAGAACATTTAATTGTGCTCATGGGGGACCAGGAGGCTGTCATTTGAACAGAACAAGGGGGTACTGCAAGGTTTAAAATCAGAAAGGGTGTTCCTCAGGGCCGTATCACCATACTTACTCAGTCTGCATGCTGAGCAAATAATCTGAGAAGCTGGACTACATGAAGAAGAACTCAGCATCAGAATTGGAGGAAAGAGTCATTAACAACCTGTGATATGGTGATGACACAACTTTGCTTGGTGAAGCTGAAGATGACTTGAAGCACCTATTGATGAAGCTTAAAAACTACACTCTGTAGTATGGATTACACCTAAACATAAAGAAAATAAAAAATCCTCACAATTGGATCAATAGACAACATGACAGTAAATGGAGAAAGACTGAAGTTGTCAAAGGTTTCATATCACTTGGATCCACAATCAACACCAATGGAAGCAGCAATCAAGAAATCAGATGTCATATTGAACTTGGAAAATCTGTTTCAAAAGATCTCTTTGAAGTGCTGAAAAACAAAGATGTCTTTTTGAAGACTAAGATGCAACAAACCCAAGCCACAGAATTTTCAATCACCTCATACACATGTGAAAGTTGGACAATGAATAAGGAAGACTGAAGAAGAGTTGATGCTTTTGAGTTGTGGTGTTGGAGAAGAACACTTAAATTACCATGAACTTCCAGAAGAATGAACAAATCTGTCCTAGAGGAAGTGCAGCAGGAATGCTCCTTGGAAGTGTTAATGGCTAGACTTCTTCTCATCTATTTTGGTCATATTGTCAGAAGAGACCACTCTCTGGAGAAGGATATCATGCTTGGTAAAATGGAGGGTCAGTGAAAAAGGGGAAGACCTTCAATGAGATGGATTGACACAGTGGCTGCAATTATGGGCTCAGGTATAACAAGGATCATGAGGACAGTGCAGAACTGGGGCAGTGTTTTGTTCTGTTGTACATAGGGTCACTGTGAGTTGGAGCTAACTCAGTGGCATCTAACAACAACATAAGATATACAATATTGCAACAGAGCAGTAACAACCAAAGAATATGTGTAACATTACATAGATAGATATGTATGCATATAAGTATATAGGAGGGAGCTTTGGTAGCAAAGTGTCTAAGGCACTTGACTGCTAACCAAAAGGCTGGCGGTTCAAACCCACCAGCCACTCCTCAGAAAGAAGGTTGGGCAATCTACTTCTGTAGAGACACTGCCTTGGCAACCCAAGGTTGCTATGAGTTGGCTCCGACTTGACGGCGCATAACAACAACATGTATATAGGAAGTAATATGTGTGTATGTATGTATGTATATATATATATATATATATATATATATATATGTTTGTGTGTGCTGCATGTATATTCATAAATAGAACAATTATAGTTACTTCCTAGAATAACTAAACATCTTTTATCTTACAGGATTGTTTTACTGTGAAGGCTCAGTAGACTAGTCTCATGAGACAAGTTGGTGAGTTGACATAACATAGTTCATAAGTTTATGTTCTATAGTCTAGTTTGGTAAGTAGTACCTGGAGCCTTAAAATCTTGTAAGTAGAAACTATTGGTTTCTACTTGTCTGGAGCAAAAGAGAAAGAAGAAAACAAAAAACTCAGAGAAGAAACTAGCCTACAGGACTAATAGCCCACATAAACCTTGGCCTCATCCATCCTGAGACCAGAAGAGCTAGATGGTGCCCAGCTACCATTGCCAACACATCTGACAAGCGACACAGTAGATGGTCCCAGGTAGAACAGGAGAAAACCATAAAACAAAACTCAATTTCTTGAAAAGGGCCAGACTGTGGGTACTGGTAGAGACTAGAGGAATCCCTGAGATTGTCACCCTGAGATACTCTTTAAACATGAAACAGAAACCACTCCTGAAGGTCACCTTTCAGCTAAATAATACATTGACTCATAAAACAAGCAATATCACTCATAACTACTACACTCCTTTAAAAATTTATCTATATGAGACCAAACAGTCAAAATGCACCCTAAAGCAAAGATGAAAAGGTAAGGAATTGGGGAGGAGGCAGGGGAGACAAGGAAGCTAGGTTAATGGAAATGGACAACCAGAACAGAAATAATGAAAATGTTGACAAAGTGTGAAAAATCTAACAAATGTCACTGAACAATATGCAGAATTGTTAAATGGGAACTTAATTTGCTATGTAAACTCTCACCAAAAGTACAATAAAATATTTTTAAAAAACATTTAACCAATAATGGATAATCTAAATTTTCCCTACATTTCAAGGGCCAGCTTCTCATGAAATCTCCCCTAATGATGTCACCTCATTGGAATTCTCCTTTTCCCTTGTCCTTTTCAAGAAATGATCCACAGGGCATGAATATCTTTATTAGAATGTGCTTTGGAAATCTGGTCAATCCATATCCATAATCAAGGGAATTCAAAGATCATTTCTGTATTTGATGTTGAGTTACAATTACTAGTTACTGAGTTACTTGACAGCAAATCCTCCTTGATGCTCATTTGGATTAAGTTCCAGCTCTGGACTCTTGGCTTCTGTATGGATTCTTAGGCCCAGATGCCAATTTGCATTCCAGCTCTGATTCGTATCCAAATATATCCCTATGTTTCTGACTGCTTCTATGATATTGCACCAAACCCCTGTCACTTCAGGATCAGGGCTATAGTACCATTCTTTCCACTCTAGAGACTGTAGATGAGTCCCTGGTACAGTTTGAGAAACTGCTCTAAATATATTATTTTAAATGCTCAACTTTGAGATTGCTACAGTCTAAATATCATCACTTTCTGTATCTGCCTGTTGCTTGTTATATCACTTTATGAACTATCTTTTTCTTTCATGTACCTATTATGCGCCCCAGAACCTTTCCTCTCCCGATGGATAGATTTGTCTTCAGATCGCAGCTACTTCTCACCAAACTTTAGACAATGCAGTTAACCCTTATATATCCCAACCTAGCACAGACCCCATAAAATCAACATGTCTCTTTACCTACAGTTAATATTATTTTATGCAGTCACTCTTATAATGCTGCTATTTATGGTACTCCTTTGTTCACGAACAGCCACATATGTAGTATTAAAAAAATACTGGATTGAAAATCACAACTTTTGAATTCTAATCTTGGTCTGTCACTTATTGGCAATGTGACTTTAAGTGTAAAAGAACTCTTTCAAAGTAATCTCTCAAATTTTCACTGTATCTGTCTGTAAGTTGAGTTAATAATATTTGCCCTATTATGTTGCGTATTGTGGGAATTATATAATAATGCATATGAAAGCAGACTGTAAACTTTTAAGTATCATGAAAAGAAATTATTAATATGAGGCCTTATCACCAGCTGTATAGTTATCTCATACATCTTTGTAACCACAAAGATCCAGACACATTGTAGAGAGTCGCTGAGCACTTGTAGTTTACAAATATATATGGAAGTACCTCTAGAACTCTATTTGGAAAACAAAATGGCAATGTTTGGCAGTGAATAAAGATGTTGAGGGAACCAAAGAGATAGGAAAATGTGAGTTGTGAATGAGACCAGAAATATTGGACAGAGTGGAAAAATAGGAAGAGAGGGTAAGTGGGAGGCAAGATGATCATTATATAATGTAGGAGAGGAAGTGGAGGGGAAGACAGCAGGGAACAGGAAAACATGACAGAGCAGAGGCATGAGGCATTCCCTAACCAGAGCAATCTGAGATGAATAGCTGCTTCCTTCCTGATAGCCTTCAATTAGAAAGGAAAGAACTGGTCATTTTAAGTTGTCTTAAGGAAAGGCCATCCAACTCAGTATGGAAAGCCAGAGAGCTTTACCTCCTCCACAGAAGCAGACAATGCCTATTCTGTAGGAAAAGATGGAGACAGCAATTAAAAGAAAAACTAAAATGCAGATCAACACCACAGAAAATCAGAGATAGCTAGGGGCAAAGGATGGACTTAACAACCTGTCAAATAAAATCCTGTTGCTAGACATGACTGCTAAAATATTGCATAATTTGATATGATTTCAATCTTACTGCAATTTCTTTTCTTCATTGAAATATAGTTGGTTACTAAGTCAAATTTAACAAGTTACCTGACTATGACTAGCTCTTAAAAAGGCAAGTGGAATGTTTGAGCAGAAGCAGGGTGGCTACTCTCCAGGACACTGCAGTGGGAGTCCGGTACAGGGCTGAGCTTCAACCCTGCACCTCTAAAGAATCTTTCGTGTGTTAATATTCTAGATGCCTAGCTGATCTCATCCCAACAGAGGCTGGAAAAAGAGGAGAGAGGCAACAACACATGAAGGATTTCTAATTAGAGATGAGGGAGAATTCCTAGAGAATGAAGCTGTCAATGAGAAAGAGAAAGTCTACTAAAAAGAGATTAATCTCCTCTGAAGGATGCCCTGAATCACAGGGCAGAACCTCATCTCTCAGGATGACTTAGTCATTCCTTCTCAGAGTGTGTGGTCTGTATTGCTGTCCCAGTGAATCAAGACGCTGTGTACTTAACACAGTACCTAGAACAAAAAAAGTGCTGGATAAATATTAGGAACTAATAACTGTGGCCCTAGATGTAGAAATATTAGAAACAATTGTAGCAGTTATAGAAGTAAGTTGAGTCAAGGTGGTCTTAGGACTCAGTGTAATAATACAAGTCTCCATAATATACATAGCAGCGCAGTGGTATGGAGGAAGTTGCAGTGTAGTAGTTGGGGTCTGAGTTCTGGAGTCAGACCACCTAGATTTGAATCCTTGGCTCCACCTCTTATTTGTTGGTATTATTAGGTATCAGTGAGTTGACTCCAGCTCATAGTGACCCTATGCACAACAGAACAAAACACTGCCACTTGTTAGCTATATGAATTGGGGCAAGTTAATTAACTTTTCTACATCTCGATGCTGCCTAAGGCATCTGACTGCTAACCAGAAGGTTGGTAGTTCAAACACACCAGTGGCTCCGCAGAAGCAAGACTGCACAATCTACTTCTGTAAAGATTTACTGCCTTAGAAACTCAATGCAGGTGGCTATGAGCTGGAATCGACTCAATGGCAGTGGGTTTGTTTTTGTTTTTGTTTTTCATGTCTCAATGTTATTATCTGTAAAATGCAGATAAGAGCACCCTTTCATAGGATTCTTATATGGAATGAATGATAAAATACTTGTAAATGGTTTAGCACAACACTGATGCTTAAGGAGTACTCAATACCTGTTAACCAGTAATGGCAGGAATGGTGTGTGTGGGAGGGGGGCAGCAGCACTAGCAAAGGAATCAATCCCAGGGAGGGGATCAAAATAAAAGGAACACTGGCTTTGTCACTAGAGGACCTGGGCCATGAAATCTGTAAACAGCATTATAGAAAAGACTTTTTTAGTTTCAAATCAAGGAGATTGTACTCCTTGTATCTTCCCATCTCCCCTCCAACTCCCATATCCTCAGAATCCATGGTTGCAAGTGATACTCAGTGTGTGTGTTGGATGGAGGCTGGAAGTGGTGGCTATTAAAATCCATTGGGCAAAAACCTATGGCAGGCACTTAGTGATTATGGGATCTTGCCTAAAGAGTTGAAAAGTGAAATAGAGGTTTTCTTCATTATTGTTAAATTCCATGATGTTGTTGTTGTTGTTATTTGACGTTGAGTAGGACCCAACTCATAGAGACCTCTCCTTGGGTTTCCAAGGCAATATCACTACAGAAGTAGATTGCTCAACCTTCCTTCCAAGGAGTGGCTGGTGGGTTTGAACCGCCAGCATTCTGGCTGGCAGTCAAGTGCCTTAGGCACTATGCTACCAGAGCTCCTACAATATGCTAATTGTCAGGCATATTAAGTCCAGCAAAGGATGCAGACATCTTCTACAAATCATTACAAACTGTGACATAAATTATAACAGCAAGTTGTACACAGAGCTCTAGGAGCACACAGGGGAAATAAGGAAGGCTTCGAGGTCTATGAGTCAGGGCCGACTCGACGGCAAATAACAACAACAACAACAATCGAGGTCTATAGGAGAGAAATAAAGTCTGACTTGAAGTGTGAGTAGGAGGTTGATAAAAGAGAAAGGGAATGGGCATGATTGGACCTACACTATAGAAAGATGGCCAGTCCCTTTGCTGCAATGAGTAAGAGGAGGACAGCTTTAGTTAAGGAGTTTGGGAATGATGCCATCATTCAGAAAAAAGATAGTGAGGCCTAATTACAGCAATGACGGGAAAGAGTGGCACAGTCAAGGTTACATAATTCTAAATAAAACAGTGCTAAATTAAGCTGATGTAAAAAGATTACTAGTTATTTTTTTTCTTCACGGAGTAATACCTCATCTCTTCAACATAATTAGATAAAAGTATGCCATAATTAACCAAATAGGAATTACAGGTTTTTTTTTTTTTTTTTAATATGACTGTGTATGTTTTTTTTGACTAGGTGAAATATTTTAAATACCTTTCAAATTCTATTCTCTTAATTAGCAGCATCAAAGTTCCTGCAAACAGTTAAAAGTGAGGTTTTTAGAAGTAAACTGTTTTCTGAAGTGGGCCAAACCTTTCTCTTTTTTTATTTTGTTCACATAAATCCTCTTCCTGGATTCCAAGGTTGATCTATAACCACAACCAATTCCTCAGTCACTAGTGTAGAAAGGCATTACCTCAGGCTGATTGACTGCCCAGAGAAATGGTCTGAGAGACACATACAATCTCCCAACACAGAAGAATGGTTGGCTAACACCCCTCCCCACCAATTAGGGATGTCAAACTGGATGATACTAGGCACAACTATAGAAAATAACATGTTTTAATTTATAAACAGAAATTGGCCACAAGTTTCAGTATTCTCAAGATTCTCTTGGGTGACACAATGTTTTGTGAAACTTCTGTCAATGGTGGACTGATAAAATTCAGTTCAATCCCATGACAAGCCATGAAAACATTCCCTTTTAGGGAGGGGATTTTTATCTTATCCTCTATTAAAGTACTAAATTTGTTGTGACCTTTAATTATCATTGCTTGTCTAAAACTCACACTACCTCAAAGTACTATTTATTTTCCAAATGCTAGTACATTTCTTGCATCATATCCTTCCATGAGTCATAAAGAATTTATCTACTATGAAAAATATTAGATACAATTCTCACATTCACACTGACTAGAAATGACAGTACAAGGGAAATACGGCAGTAACTAACAGATGACAAAGGTGATATACTCCCATAAGCTTCTCAACTTTAGGAGATCAAAAGGGTCAAAGTTCAAACTTTCACACATAAGCTAATTGCACATGGCTTTTACATACATCCTAATTGTGCACACATCCTAATTTGTAAGCTAGAACATGGAACTACCCTTGAAATCCCAAGAAGACTTCATATAATGATAACCTCCTTAATATTAATATTTGGAGAACTGCATTTATCTTTCATGTATTTAAAAGATCATTATCCATTTTGGGGATAAATTATATTCTATCCAATTAATCATGCAGCAGATGGGATGAGAATCATCCCTCAAAATATTTCTCCACTGAGCTCCATACCTATTTAGCCAACTTCTATTAGGTATTTTTCTCCTGAATGTGTCACAGATTCCTCCATCTCAGTCAGTGCCTAAATAAGCTCTTTTTCTTCATGTACCCCATGCCTTTTCCCTGGTGCCCATCTCAGTCTTCCACTCCCCATCTGCTCAATACTCAAGCCAAATATCCGTGCCTCATCTTGGATGTCTTCCTCTTCCTTTTCATGCAACTTCTCCCCTTCTACCATGAATACCAAACCCAAAAACTAAACCCAGTGCCATTGAGTAGATTTCTACTCACAGTGATCCCCACTGGGTTTTCAAAGCTGTAAATCTTTACAGAAGTAGATTACCTCATCTTCCTCTCATGAAACAGTTAGTGGGTTTGAACTACCAACCTTCTGGTTAGCAGCCATATTGCCTTATCCTCTACACCACCAAAGCTCCTTTCTACCATGAATACTACTTCTACTACTTCCTAATTTCCTCTGGAATCTTTTCCCTCTTCTCTATCCATACTTCCTCAACCTTAGTTCTAGCTCTCATCCTAATTCCTCTGGACTAGTCTAACAGTGTCAGGACTGACACCCTGAGTCCAGACCTCTTATCTCCTACTTCTTGCACCTAGCAAGGGTCACATTTCTAAAGTCCCTGACATGACTTTTCCCCCTTCTATGCAGACTGATCACACTACTGGACCTTTTACATGTAGTTTTCTATAATACTTTGTATTTACTATTAGCAATGTATTTCCAATCCTAAGAAGTTTTTTTTTTTTTTTTTTTTTTTCACATTAAAAAAATATCTCCCAAGTTTCTATCAGCAGATGAATGATGAATGGATGACTGGATAAATAATATGTAATATATACGTACAATGGAATATTATTCAGTCATAAAGAGAAATAAATTTCTGACAACACACTGTGACATTGATGAACTTTGAAAACATGCTTAGTGAATTAAGTCAGACACTAAAGGACAAATACTGTATGACACCACTTTTATGAAATAACTAGACTATGCAAATACATAGAGACCAAAACTTTTTAGTAGTTACCAAGGTTGGAAGGGAAGGGGAAATGGGGAGATACTGCTTACGGGGTACTGAGTTTCTCTTAATGGTGATAAAAAATTTAGAAATGGATAGTGCTAATGATTTCTGGACTCACCAGCCACTCCTTGGAAGGAAGATGGGGCAATCTATTTCCTTAGTGATACTTCCTCGGAAACCCAAGGAGGGGTTGCTGAGTTGTGTCCGACTCGACAGCACATAACAACAACAACAATAACAATTGAACACCATAGTGAATATAATTAATGGTACTTAATTATGCATGTAAAAATGGTCAAAATGGCAAACGTTTTGTTATATACATTCACCACATTGAAATTTTAAAAATAAATAATCTTTCTAACTATATATGTACTGTATCTACATGCACACTTTTTCTGGATTTCCACTTTTGAGGGTGAATTGCAATACAGGTAGTCTTATGACATATCCCAGTTATGACAAATTGCACTTACTGTGGCCAGTGTATGTACTATATACAATGTTACAGCACATAATTTGCTGATGTTATCATTCTCAGACATTCACTCACAGATAATTTATATGCAATATTGCCAACTCCCAAAGATAAATAAAGGTCAGATTTATAAAAATACTGATAATAAAAGGCAAAATAATGAAAACTAAAAAAAAAAGAGGTGTTTGACTTACATCAGAACTGAATTAAATCAAAATGAAATCTCATTGTAAATCAGAAACTACCTGTACTTTCATATAATAATGAACAATGGAAGCATTTGAGATAAGATGAGTTTAAAAATGTCAGTTACACTGTTGATAGAGAGATCTTTTAACAAATATGCATCTCTATTTATTGACAATTCAAAGATGAGTACCGTGCATAAAATCTTTTGCAAGCATTGAAATTAATAAAGCCATTATAAGTTAGGGAGCAAGTGAGTGGGCACAGGAGAAGGGGGGACAAAAGAGATTGTTCTTACATTGCTTTAGAAATGCAAATAAGACCATTGGGTGAACATCATTACCTGACTGATAAAATGGTAATCATTTAAGAGGTATTTATTTAGAAACCTGTTCCAGTTCCTTAATTGAAAAAAGGTCTTAAATTCAATGCAACCCTATTTGCTAAATGGTAATAAAACAAATTTCCAGGGAGAAAATAGCAGGTACTAAATGTCATAATATGGTTCTATACAACTGGAACGAATCCTTGCCACTGTTTTCAAAATCTAAATGATAACATAAAAAAGCCTTTAGGAGCCAGGCAGGCAGACTGTAGGACCTGCCCAGTTGTACTTGCAGCTGTGAAGTGAGAGGTAAGAGTTTAAAATGATTTCTTTACAGGCAGTAGGGTATCATGGTTACTTAGGTAACTTGGAGAGTGCCCAGCCATACCAAGAGCATTTTAATGGATTTTAAAACCCTGAACAGGCCAAAATATCTGCCAGGCCTTCAGTTTGGGAACTCCAGTGTAAAGTATTGAATGACAGAGCCCCTGCAACAGAGAAATCTTTGCAAACACAAACTGTGAAAGATACACTCAAATGTCAAGCAAACAGGTGAAGCTATTGACTTCACTCCTTACTAGAAGTGTGATTTTGGGCAAGAGAGTTAATCTCCTTCTGTCTCAGTTGCCTCATATGTAATAATGGGGCCATTATCAACAAGTAAGTCACAGAATTGCTGTCAGAATTAAATGAGATAATATAGAGCACAGGCTTACAGGAGTGTTTGACCCAAAGCTAATTATTCTTGTCAAATGTCTAAGGCGGTGAAATAACAAGTAACTTAATCTTCTATTATGACCCAAATCCTTTTTTCATATTTCAGAAAATTAAGGAACCCCTCCTTTTTTTTTTTAATCTATAGTATATGTAATTTACAAGATAGCTTGCTGTCTTTGGGCAGCTAGAAGACAATTTGAATAAAACAGTGATTCTAAAGACAAAAGATTTTGGTTTTAATTTCAGTTTAGTCCCTTGTGGGCTTAAAAAAAGTGATTTCGCCTCTCTGAATTTCTCCTTCATTGATATTATCTACTGTGGTTTTCGGGACTGAAAGAAGCTGTAAGTCATAGACAAGGCTCCAGACTAAGGAAAGAAGTTTGGGAGGAATTTATCTTTTAATTTTATTTCCTTTATTGTTGTTGAGAATAGACACAGCAAAGCAGCCCCCAATTCAACAGTTTGTACCTGTACCACTCAGTGACACCGATTACATTGTTTGAGTTGTGCAACTATTCTTATCCTCCTTTTTGGAGTTGTCCTTCCCCCATTAACAGAAACTCAATGCCCCCTAAGATTCCTATCTAATCTTTCCACTTGCTGTGGTTAATTTGATCCTATATAGATAGTTCTTAAAAGAGTTTAGTGCTCAAGGCAGACATTTTTTACTAGTTAAGCTAAACTATTGTTTGGTTTTAAGAAGACTTCAGGGAACATTGTGGTTTAAGGTTTAAAGGCTACCTCAAGACAATATTTTCAGGGGTTCACCCAACCTTCATGGATCCAGGAAGACTGGAGTCATGAGACTTTCAAGTTCTATTGTGCATTTTTTTCTCTTTTGATCAGGATTCTTCTATAGACACTTTGATCAAAATATTCAGTAACGGTAGCGAGGTATCATTCAGTTCGTCTAGGCTTATGACAATGGAAGCAGTTGTTCATAGAGTCAAGGAGCCATATACTCCATATTCTCCTATTCCTGATGCTCCCCCTTCTGTTGCTCTAGGAAAATGGATACCAATTATTGTGCGTTGGATGGCCATCTGCAAACTTATAAGACCCTGGACACTATGCAACAAACTAGAAGGTAGAACAGAAACACTAAACACATCGTTAGGCCAATTAACTGGGATGTCCCATGAAAACATGACCCTCAACCTCCAAACCAGGAAACAAAATCCTATGAGGATTTTAGTTGTACAAAGGCAGCCTCAGCAGCTACTCTTTTTCTTTTTTGTGTCCTTGTAAATATGCCTATCACACGACTTTTGCCAATTCAACTTTTTACAGGTGTGCAACTTATTGATAGCAATTACAATAACTGACTGTGCAACCCTACCCTTCCTTAATCACTGCAATATGTCCATCACTGTTAACCCCCACAATTTTCCCCTTCCCCCCGCCTCTGACAACCATTAATAAATTTTGGTCTCTATACATTTGCCTTCTACTGTCTTTTTTTTTTTTTTTTTTTTTTTTTGGTTTTCCTTTTTTTTTCTTAAATTTTTTAATTTTTTTTTT
>NW_006921697.1:2547604-2583228 GCF_000298275.1 Orycteropus afer afer
TTTTTTTTTTTTCAGTTTTTTTATACAAGTGGTCATACAATATTTGTTCTTTTGTAATTAACTTATCTCACTCAGCATAATGTCTTCCAGCTCCATGTTATAGCATGTATCAAGACTTCATTTCTCCTATTGTCTGAGTAGTATTCCATTGTATGCATGCATCATATTCTGTTCATCCATTCATCTGTTGAGAGGCACTTAGTTTACTTCCACGTTTTGGTGATTGTAACAAGTGTTGCAATAAAAGTTGATATACAAGTCTCTGTGAGTCTCTGCTTTCAAGTCTTTGGAGTACATATATAGCAGTGGAATTGCTGGATCATGTGGTAGTTCTATTTTAGTTTTTTAAGAACCACCATACTGTTTTCCACAATGCATGTACCAATTTTCATTCCCAGCAGCATGAGTAAAAGGGCTCCAATTACCTCACATCCTCACCAACTTTTGTTATTTTCTGGTTTTGTTTCTGTTTTTTGTTTTGTTTTGTTTTGTTTTGCCATCCTCATGGGAATGAAATGGTATCTCTCTGATAGGTAATGATGCTGAGCATCTTTTCATGTGTTTGGTGGCCATTTGAATGTCCTCTTTGGTGAAATGTCTATTCAAGTCTTCTGTCCATTTATAATAGGGTTCTTTATCTTTTTGTTGTTAAGTTTTTTTGTTAAGTTTTTTATATATTTTGGTTATTAGATTCTTGTTGGACATATGGTTTCTGAAGATATTCTCCCATTCACTAGCTTGTCTTCTCACTTCTTTGGTAAGATCTTTTGATGAATGAAAATTTGAACTTTTATGAGATCTCATTTATTTATTTTGTTATCTGTTGTTTGTGCTTTTGTTATTATGTTATATCATCCATTGTTAACAGTTAGGCCTGACAGCATTGACCCTGCATTTTCTTCTAAAAAATTTAATTCAGAACCTAGGTGACTCTTTAGAGTTTCAGTTTGGACATTTAGGTCCTTAATCCATTTTGAATTTTTTTTGTGTGTGTGTGTGTGGATGGGTGGGTGTATGGTGTGAAGCATGGATCTTATTTCATTTTTCTGCATGTGGAAATCCAATTTTCCCAGCATCAGTCACTGAAGATATTCTTTTTTCCCCCATCAAATGGACTTAGCATCCTTGTTAAAAATCAGTTGACCACAGATGTGTGGGTTTATTTCTGGACTCTCAATTCTATTCCATTGGTCTATGTGTCTATTGTTATACCAGTACCAGGATGCTTTGATAACTGTAGCTGTACAGTGTGTTTTAAAATCAGCAAGTGTGAGTCCTCCTACTTTTTTTCTTTCAATATTACCTTAGCTATTAGGAGCTTCTTGCCATTCCACACAAAGTTGAGGACTGGTTTTTTATTTCTGTAAAGAAGGCTACTGGAATTTTTATTAGGATTTCATTGAATCTACAGATTGCTTTGGGTGGTATTGACACCTTAACAATATTAAGTCTTCCAATCCATGAACATATAACATATTTACATTTATTTAAGTCTTCTTTAATCTCCTTCAGCAGTGTTTTATACTTTTCATTGTTTAAGTCCTTCAAGTCCCTGATTAGATTTATTACTAGGTATCTTATTCTCATAGATGCTATTATAAATAGAATTGTTTCCCTAATCTCCCTTTCTAATTTCTCATTGCTGGTATATAGAAACCCAACTTATTTATGCTTTTTGTACCCTACAGCTTTGCTAAATTCCTCTATTATCTCTAGAAGTTTTCTTGTGGAGTTTTCAAATTTTCTATATATAGGATCGTATCATTCACAAATAGAAATAATTTTACTTCTTCTTTTCCAATCTGGATATTTTTTATTTATTTTTCTTGTTTTATTGCTCCGGATAGTACTCTTAATAAAATATTGAACAGAAGTGGTGAGACTGGGCACTCTTGTCTTGTAATTATATGCTTCTTGAATTTCATAAAATTCTATTCTTTTTGCAAACAGGGACAAAGACCTAATCTTTCTAGAATCTAGGTGACTCTTTCATATAGATCACACTCTAATCCACATAAGAACAAAGGAAATTCTGAATGGCTGGATCTGGGAAACAAATAGATCCATTTTATAAAATTATGCATACTTACATCCCTGCCTAGCTATTTGTAGTCACTGATTTACACAGGTCCTAAGAAACTATCAATAAAAATCATATTGAAATTTGAGGTTGAAATAAATACTTGTGATGGCCACCATAGTCCCAAAAGGACCAAATTACAGTAAAGATGACAAGATACCATAAAGAAAGAAGCCAGATTCAGCAAGGTTGATTGAGCAACAGACTTAGGATGATGGATGTGAGTGGTACTTCTGAAAACATGTGAGGGTTGATACCAAATTAATCAGACTCCAAACTCTCTGTATGCTCAGGGAAGAAGAGGATTCAGTCTGAGAACTGGAAATGTCACAGTGCTGGGTTCTGTGACATTTCCATCTCCAGACATTTTAGTATGGATTTCACATTGACCAAGTATTACACAGTAGGTCTATTCTTCTCATTCACATGTGCAATAATGAAGTTTTTTTTTTTAGTAGCAAGGGGCTAAATCTTTGCTAGAGTCAAGATACAGGCTTTGAAACCAAGGGACTGATAATTCTGGAGAGCACAACTTAGAGTGGTGCTTCAGTGGATCTTAAAGAGATGAAGGCAGCCCGAGTTCAGCTTAGCAACCAGAACAAGTTCCAGGACACTTACAATTACCCTCCTTTTATAATAAAACAAATTTCCAAAAACACCTGGACAAGGTGAACCTGGCAAAAGGCCAAGTTTCCTGCAGTGAAGCAGATGAAGACTCAGAGACACATGTGAGCTCACAGGCTTATGAAGCCCAGTGCATTCTAGTTACAGAGCTGTGTGTTCCATGAACCAAGTTATAGGGAGGAAAAACAGCTATACTTATTACTTGTCTGTCTTTTTGTGAGCTCATCTCAATCACAAAGGGATGGAAGCCTGAAAACTACTTTTTCCAGGCTTTCTTGCCCATTAGCTTCTGGTTAGGTTTTCCAAATGGAAGACTCAGAATGGGAAATAGGACAGTGGCAGGAGAAATAAAAAAAGGAACAATTTTTCCTGTATTTGGAGGTGCCTTCCATAGTAAGAAGGAGCTCTGGTGGCATAGTGGATAAGGCATTTGGCCGCTAACCAGAAGGTCAGCAGTTCAAACTCACCAGCCACTCCACGGAAGGAAGGTTGAATGATCTATTTCCATAAAGATTGACAGCTTCAAAAACCCAATGGGGGTAACTACAAGTAGGAATCGACTTGATGGCAGTGAGTTTGGTTTTCCAGTGAGAGCAGCAGCAAGCGGTTCCTTCCATAAGCTACAGCTGAGGTGGCTGCAGCATTTCCAGCAGATTGGGGGCAGCAATGGGGCTCATAGGGCTACTAGGTCTATCTTTCTCCCTGCTCTTACAGGTAGCCTTTGACCAGAACCCTGCATTGGATCTCCCTTGTCTTGAAACATATACAACAATTTATGTTTTCCTGACTGGCTATTGACAGATACCAGAGAGAAACAAGTCACAGGTATTTTCTTCTAAATAGAAAGCATTACTCAAAGGATTCATTGCATATAAAGGAGAGCTGGCTATATCGAATAAAGTACAAGATCAGAAGTCAAAAACACAAAGGATTTCATCTTAGATCCACCAGTTTCCAAAGGAAAGTGAGCCTAAGTCAAGGAAGTTGCAAGTAATGAGAAAATAGTGTTGAACAGAGGATAGAAGACCAGTGGTCTCTTTCCAACTATGCCACTTACTACCCATGTGCAACACTGATGGTCTTCTATCATCATGTGGAACCCCAGTTTTCACACCAGAGAATGGACACAATCAAATGCAAATACTCAAAAATGTTAAATACTTGTTAATAAGGTTAGCCAATTAAATGTGTGCTGATAGTACCTAAGGCATTTGACTGCTAACCAGAAGGCTGGAGGTTCAAACCCACCAATCACTTCTTAGAAAGAAGGTTGGGCAATCTACTTCCATAGAGATACCCCCTCAGAAACCCAAGGAGGGGTCACTCTGAGTCGGATCCGACTTGATGCAGTGAGTTTGGTTTTGTTTTTTGACTTTAAACAATCAAGAAACTTCTACAGTGTAGCTACTAAATATCAGGCCCAGGAGTAAAAAATGCTTACATCTCAGGATTATTGGGATGACTAATGACAATATTTACCATTTGTTTGATGTGTACTGTGTGTGAGATACTGTGCTACATATAATTTCACACATTGCAAGAAACCACTGCTTTAGAAATGTAAATATGTCATCCATCTTCCCCTGGTGGTTTTCCAGGTCTCTAGCTTCATTCCCATGTGACCCCATGAGGCACAGGGGTTTCCAGCACAGGATTAACTCCTGTTCATATCCACTGTGCTCCTGATCTAATCAAGGATTGATTGAATAATCACCATTTTATCAGTCAAGCAATAGTTGAGTATTATTCTCATTTACATTTCTAAAGCAACATAAAAATAACCCCTTTTAAAAGGTACCCACTCATTTTCTCCTTATATGCTAATGCATGTCACAGTTTCAAAGCTTGAAGAGAGATTTCCTGCAAAACATTTCACTGCCTTAAAGTTACACATGTTCACAATTCTTATTGCCAGGTTACTAACAGGAATTAACTCTGGTGCCAAATCAATTCCATATTGACAAGTCTTTGGGGTGGGCAGCCTGTACTCACTGATTTCAAACTCAATGAATTATTGCAAGGCTTAGAGTATTCAGCATTTCAAACATTTCAATTTTATACTCAGATTTTAATGAAGCATATGTATTGTCAAGAGTCCCTGGGTCGTGCAAAAGATTAAGCACTGAACTACTAACCATAAGGTTGGTGGTTCAAACCCACTCAGAGACACCTTAGAAGTAAGGCCTTGCAATCTTCTTCCAATAACCTTGAAATCCCAAGTAGCAATTCTACTTTGTACTCATGGGGTCATAATGAGTCAGAATCAACTCAACAGCAACCAACAACATGTATTGTCAACGGTGTTAATCAAGCCAAAAAGTAATTTCTCTATTTAAGAAATTGCTATCATTTTCTAAAAGTTTAGATAATTTCAATTAATTCTTGTAGTTGCATTCCCTTCAGATTTAATTTCTTTATTTGCAGTAATGAGTTGTAATGTGTCATAACAGAATTAAGACAATTAGATTATTAATTCAAAGCTAGCTCCTCACCTTTGTTATGGTTTTTAATTAATATTGTCAAATGTGTACAGCAGGTGACTACATTTAGATTTACATCAAGAGTATATATTTTAGATTTTGGCATTTATTCAGATGTGTTGTGTCTTATACAGAAGCTTTCCATTTTGATCTACTGATCAAAAATGTTTAGTGGTTCCTCAGTACTTGGTCTTAAGCTCTACCATAAAAAGAAGGATGGTACCAGGGATAGTATTGCTGATGTCAGATGGATCTTGGCTGAAAGCAAAGAATACCAGAAAGATGTTTACTTGTGCTGTATTGACTATGCAAAAGCATTCAACTGTGGATCATAGCAAACTGTGGATAACATTGAGAAGAATGGGAATTCCATAACACTTAATTGAGCTCATGAGGAACCTGTGCATAGACCAGCAGGCTGTTGTTCAAACACAACAAGGGGATACTGCATGCTTAAAATCAGGAAGGCTGTGTGTCAGGATTGTATCTGTTCACCATACTTATTCAATCTGTACCAGAGCAAATGATCCGAGAACCCAGACAATATGAAGAAGAAAGCGACATCAGGACTGGAGGAAGACTCATTAGCAACCTGCAATATGCACACAACAGAACCTTACTTGCTGAAAGTGAAAATGACTTGAAGCACTTACTGATGAATATTAAGACTACTGTCTGCAATATGGATTACACCTAAACATAAAGGAAATGAAAATCCTCACAACTGGACCAATAAGTAGCATCATGTTAAATGGAGAAAAGATTGAAGTTGTCAAAAATTTCATATTATTTGGATCCACAATCAATACCAATGGAAGCAGCAGTCAAGAAATCAGATGGCATATTGCAAATCTGCTGCAAAAGACATCTTTAAAGCACTGAAGAGCAAAGATGTCTCTTTGACGTCAAGGTGTGCCTAATTGAAGCCATGGTATTTTCAATTGCCTCATATGCATGTGAAAGCTGGACAATGAATAAGACTGAAGAAGAGTTGATGTTTTTGAGTTGTGGTATTGACAAAGGATACTGAAAGTACCATGGACTGCCAGAAGAATTAACTAATCTTAACTAGAAGAAGTGCAGACAGAATGTTCCTTGGAAGAGAGACTGTCCAGATTTCATCTGACTTATTTGGGTCATGTTCTCCTTCCCTGGAGAAGGATATCATGTTTGGCAAAGTGAAGGGTAAGTGAAAAGGGGGAAGACCCTCAACAAGATAGATTGATACACTGGCTGCAATTATGGGCTAAGGTATAGCAAGTATTGTGAGCCTGGTGCAAGACTGAGCAGTGTTTCGTTCTGTTGTACATGGGGTTGTTAATGACTTGGAGCTGACTCAGTGGCACCTAACAACAACAGCATATAAAGAAGGAGGATCTTTTACCTGGAAAAGTAATTCATTTTTGGATTCTTTTCTTCCCTTCATTCCTTCTTTCCTGTCTTCTTACCTTTCTCCTGTCCTTCCTCCCTCCCCCCTTTCCTCTTTGCCTCCATCCTTTCCTCTTTTCTCTCCTTACTTCCTTAAAGTGGATTATAAAAGTAAAATAAGATATTGTTGAGAAAGCAAAGGAAACCAGCTGAAGTGATAAAAGAAATTAGAAAAATAAAACAAAATTAGAGGAGAGTATGTGCCTATGGAAATGAGGAGGGGCAGCAGGTTTGGGGAGGTGGGTTTGGGACAGCCTGAGGGAGGCTGGGAAGGCAGTGAGCTAGAGTAGCTCAGGGAGGCAAGGAAATGTGTGGAGCAGTTTGGAAAAGCTAAGAGAGACGAACTTGTTGGTCAGTTTGTCGTACTATGGTGGTTGCTAAGACAGACTCAGAAGAAGGAAGAAGCCATCCACTTCCCAAAGAATTAGCCAGTGAAAACCTTATGAATAGCAGTGAAACATTGATATATCACTGAAAAACTTTATGAATAGCTTTGAAACATTGTCCAGTATACTACCAGAAAATGAGCCCTTATAAGTCAAAAGGCACTCAAAATATGACTGGGGAAGAGCTCCCTCCTCAGAGTAGAGCTGACCTTAATAGTGTGAATAGAGTAAAGTTTTCAGGATTTCCATTTGATGATGTGGCATGACTCAAAGTGCAAAGAAACAGCTGTAAACATCCATTACTAATCAGAACATGGAATGTACGAAGTATGAATCTAGGAAAAATGGAAGTTGTCAAAAATGAAATAGAATGCATAAAGATCAATATCTTAGGCATTAGTGAGCTGAAATGGACTGGTTTTGGACATTTTGAATCAGACAATCATATGATCTACTACACTGGGAATGACAAATTGAAGAGGAATGGCATGGCATTCATCATCACAAAGAATGTATCAAGATCTATCCTGATGTATAATGCTCTCAGTGATAGGATAATATCCATATGCCTACAAGGAAGACCAGTAAATAGTAATGTTATTCAAATTTACGCACCAACAACCAAAGCCAAAGATCAGGAAATTGAAGATTTTTACAATTTCTGCAGTCTGAAATTGACCGAACATGCAATCAAGATTTGTTGATTATCGATGGTGATTGGAATGCAAAAGTTGAAAACAAAGAAGAATCACTGGTAGTTGGAAAATATGGTCTTGGTGATAGAAATAATGCTAGAGATTGTATGATAGAATTTTGCAAGACCAACGACTTATTCATTGCAAATACCTTTTTCAACAACACAAACAGTGGCTGGACATGTGCATTTTGCTAGATGGAGTACACAGGAATCAGATTTGACTACATCTGCACCAAGAGGTGATAGAGAAGCTCAATATCTTCAGTCAAAATAAGGCCAGGAGCTCATTGTTGAATAGACCATCAACTGCTCATATGCAAATTCAAGTTGAAGCTGAACACAATTAAAAGAAACCCACAAGAGCCAAAATATGACTTTGATCATATCCCTTCTGAATTTAGAGACCATCTAAAGAATAGATTTGATGCATTGAACACGAGGGACCAAAAACCAGAGGAATTGTGGGATGACATCAAGAACATCATACATGAAGAAACTGAGAGGTCCTTAAAAAGACAGGAAAAGAAGAAAAGACCAAAATTGAGTCAGAAGAGACTCTGTAACTTGCCCTCGAATGGAGAGTAGCTAAAGCAAAGGCAGGAAATGACAAGATAAAAGAGCTGAACAGAAGATTTCAAAGAGCAGCTCGAGCAGGCAAAGTCAATTTTTATAATGAAATGTGCAAAGACCTGGAGTTAGAATACCAAAAGGGAAGAACATACTTGGCATTTCTTAAGCTGAAATAACTGAAGAGAAAATTTAAGCCTTGAGTTGCAATATTAAAAGATTCTATGGGCAATATATTGAGTGAGGCAGGAAGCATCAAAAGAAGATGGTAGGAATACAGAGTCACTGTACTAAAAAGAACTGGTCAATGTTCATCCATTTCAGGAGTTGGCATATCATCAAGAACCAATGGTATTAAAGGAAAATGCCAAAGCTGCACTAGAGGAATTGGCAAAAAAACAAGGCTCCAGGAATTGACTGAATACCCATTGAGATGTTTCAACAAACGGATGCCCCACAAGAGGCACTAACTCAGTTATGTCAAGAGATATAGAAGACAGCTGCCTTGCCAGCTGACTGGAAGATATCCATATTTGTACCCATTCCAAAAAAAGGTGATCCCACAGAATGTGGAAATTATCAAACAGTATCTTTAATATCACATACAAGTAATAAAAAAAACTGTTAAGATAATTCAAAAACTTTGCAGCAGTATATTGACAGAGAATTTCCAGAAAAGCAAGCTGGATTCAGAAGAGGATGTGGAATGAGGGGTATCATTGCTGAAGTCAGATGGATCTTGGCTCAAAGAAAATAATACCAGAAAGATGTTTACTTGTATTTAATTGAGTATGCAAAAGAATTCAATTGTATGGATCATAACAAACTATGGATAACATTGAGAAGAATGGGAATTCCAGAATACTTAATTGTACTCACAAAGAACCTGTACATAGACCAGGAGGCTGTCGTTCTAACAGAACAAGGGGATTCTTCATGGTTTAAAATCAGGAAAGGAGTGTGTCAGGGTTGTATCCTTTCACTATACTTATTCAATCTGCCTGTTGAGCAAATAATGGGAGAGGCTGGACTATATGAAGAAGAATGTGGCATTGGGATTGTAGGAAGACTCATTAACAACCTGCAATATGCAGATGACATAACTTTGTTTGCTGAAAGTGAGGATAACTTGAAGCATGAAGCACTAACTGATGAAGATTGAAGACTGCAGTGTGTAGTATGGATTACATGCCAATCTGAAGAAAACAAAATCCTCACAACTGGACCAATAAGCAGCATCATGATAAATGGAGAAAAGATTGACGTTGTCAAAGACTTCATATTACTCAGTTCTACAATCAACACCAATGGAAGCAGCTGTCAAGACATCAGAAGACATATTCCATTGGGCAAATCTGCTACAAAAGACCTTTTTCAAGTGCTGAAGGGCAAAGATATCTCCTTGAAGACTAAGGTGCTCCTAACCCAAGCCATGGTATTTTCAATTGCCTCATATGCATGTGAGAGCTGGACAACAAACAAGCAAGACCAATGAAGCATTGATGCTTTTGAAGTGTGGTGTTGGCAAAGAACACTGAAAGTACCATGGACTGCTAAAAGAACTAACAGATCTGTCCTGGAGGAAGTGCAGCCAAAATGCTCCTTGGAAGCAATAATAGTCAGACTTTGTCTCACCTACTATGGTCATGTTGTCAGAATGGACCATTCTCTGGAAAAGGATATCATGGTTGGTAAAGTGGAGGGTCAACAAAAAAGGGGAAGGCCCTCAATGAGATGGGTAGACACAGTGACTGTAATGATGAGCTCTATAGCAAGGATTGTGTGGCTGGCACAGGACCAGGTAGTGTTTTGTTCTGCTCTACATAGGGTCACTGAGTCAGAGATGACTGGACAGCACCTAACAACAACAACAACATAGTGAGTGCCTAGACAGCATGTACTCATAAATTTGGTTTGGAGTTTCTAAGAAACTCTAGCAAAGAGAGGAAAATGCTACTACCAATATCCAACTTGACGGCAGTGAGTTTGGTTTTGACTTTGGTTTTTTTAATATGCGATACAATTCCCATAAGATGCTCTTTCTATTACTTATGAGAAATATTAATGATAAAGCCCAGGAGACTCCAGAGGCAGTATAACAGGACAGTGTAGACAGCCCTAGAGCAAGGAGGTAGAACAGGAGTGGGAAGATGCCTTTCTCATAAAAGAATGAAATAAGCTTTGACCCGCTCAAAGTCTGGGGTCATTCTCCTGCGAAACCAAAGTTCAAATTTGTATATATTTGAAACCTCTCCCCACTATTCATCTTCTCCCTGAATTCTATACTTTCTGAAACTAAAAATTAATGGAATTCTTGGAAAGCAGAAACTTTTAAATTGCAATGAAACAGCAGGAAAAAGAGACAGAGACTGAACTGCCTTTTGGGACTACACTTGGGTTGAGGAGAATCACATGTCAATGGGAAGAAGCTAGTAGTTAAATCAAAGCACAAAGCCTGGGCTATCTCTGAAGTCAGACATTAAATACATTAGGTTTGTAACTGGCTTCAGGATTTCAGGCAGAGACAGAGTACTAGCAAGCAAGGTAAGCATGGGCTTTCATGTGCTTACTCACTTACTTATCTGTAGTAAACAATTTCATACAATTTTCACCATGAAAAACATGTGAAACTGTCAGTACAGATCAGTTAGTAAGCACAAGTAAGCTCATGCTTACCTTGCTTATTGGGTAATCCAACTGTCAGGGATAGCACTGGGGTAAAGCCCTACTGGGCTTAGTGCCCACATGCAGGCTGATGATGTTCTATGAAGAATATATGCTGCAAAATTACCAAAGCCACTGTTACCATTTTCCTTTCTACAACCCTTCAAAATGAATGCAACTGTCTTCACCAGAGCCCCAACAGAAAGCAAACAGACCAGAAAACGGCAACAGGTGGGTGTCAGCTTGTCTCAAGAGAGCTGCATTCTCACCACCAAGTTTATGAGACACTGTTTACCAAAGGCAAGGACTCATCAGGAACATGCCTCTCCAACCAGGGCCTGATTCATCGTGAGTCAATCTGTCCTATGGTAACTGCCCTCCCCTGCACTGGGGCATTTAAAAGAAATATGCTTGGAATGCTTCTCATATTGTTAAAAACAAGGCCTGGCATTTCTTTTTCTTTTTTTTTTTTTCTTTTTCTTTTTATTCATTTATTTTTAATTTTACCTTAGAATTCACATAGAGCTATCATCAATCATTATATATGGCACTAGGAGCTCTGGTAGCATAGTGGCTAAAGCACTTGACTGCTAACCAGAAGGCTGGCGGTTCAAACCCACCAGCCACTCCTCAGAAGGAAGGTTGGGCAATCCTACTTCTGTAGTGATACTGCCTCGGAAACCCAAGGAGGGGTCACTATGAGTCGGGGCCAACTCGACGGCAAACAACAACAACAACAATTAAGGCTCTTTTACCATTGCATAAAATTCTCCATGTGTGTGATTGACTTTGAACCAGACTGTGAGATCCTTAAGAATAGGCATTTATCTTACTCCTGGCACATAGTTTAGGTGTTGAATTTATGTATATTAAGTAAATGAAGGAATTGTCATTTAGTTATATTTATACATGTTGTTGTTGTTGTTGTTGTTATGTGCCGTCGAGTCAGACCCGACTCATAGTGACCCCTCCTTGGTTTTCCGAGGCAGTATCACTACGGAAGTAGATTGCCCCATCTTCCTTCTGAGGAGTGGCTGGTGGGTTTGAACCGCCAGCCTTCTGATTAGCAGTCAAGTGCCTTAGGTGCTACGCTACCAGAGCTCCTATATTTATACATATTTATACATAGAGCAACATTATTTAAATACTATAAATACCTGACCACACTAGTTGTCTTTGAGTCAATAGTGATCCCAGGTGTATCAGAGTAAAAATGTGCTCCATAGCATTTTCAATGGCTGATTTTTTGGAACTGGATCACCAGGCTTTTCTTCTGAAGGGCCTTTGAGTGGACTCAAGCCATCAACCTTTCGATCAGCAGCCAAGAATGTTAGCTATCTAGCTTGTTAACCACTTCTACCACCAAGGAATATTATGCTGATCACTTCCTCTTATGGTTGACTAATGCTCCACTTTCTAGCTCTTCTGAAACTCCCAAAGTTCTTATCTATTTCCAACCGTGGTCCTCTAGCATTTTCATCTTAAATCTTTGGGTCTCTACCTTATATTATCTCCAAAATTACCTTTGATTATGTTAGCCAGATTTACTTTCTGATGTGTGTAGCCAAGAATGCTGATGAATATAAAACAAAGTAACGAGCTGAATTAGCAAACTAAATTAAGTGAAAACAAACCAACAAGAAACGAGCTGAATTAGCAAACTAAATTAAGTGAAAACAAACCAACAAGAAAAGAAAAATACTTCAATGTTAGATATTCTCATCTAATAATAAATGTCAACTAGGACTTCTTTGCTCCTTTATATCTGGGGGGGGGGGGGGGGCGGGGAGAAATGGTGAATCTCCTTGATTCTATAGCCTGTGGCAGCCTGAAACATTCCCTCAGCTTTCTGAAATTTCCCAGAGCATTTCCACTCCCCTGGCATCCTGTGTCTTTTGGGGTTCCCCCACAAGCATTCTATCTCTCAAACTACATCTACCCAGACAGCAATGTCAGTCAGCTCACCAATTTACTCATATACACACACACATACACACATACTTATATATTCATATAAAATATTTGTATATGGTGGGAGGCAGTGTAGTGATATGACCTGGAGCAAGTTACTTTACGTTTTTTAAACCAAACCAAACTCACTGCTGTAGAGTTGTTTCCAACTCATAGTAACCCCTCCATTGGTTTCCAAGGTGGTATCTCATGGAAGTAGATTGCCCAGTCTTCGTTCCAAAGAGTGGCTGATGGATTTGAATCACCAGCCTTCTGGTTAGCAGTTAAATGCCTTAGGCACTATGCCCCAGAGCTCCCTTTGTTAGTCGCTACATATTATAAAATAGGAATAATAATGGTATGTGCCCCATAGGATTGTTTTCAAAATTAACTAGACTAATACAGGTCAAGTTTATAGCTCATGATGTCTTCAGGCACAGTAAACACACAACCATTAATTCATACCCAAGGTAGAAAAATTGACTGAAGAACTGGATCTTGGGAGAGGTCAGCACCCATACTACATTTAAAAAGAAAGAAATGCAAATTTGTTGTTGTGTGCCATCAAGTTGATTCCAACTCATGGTAACCCTATGTGACAGAGTAGAACTCACTCATAAGGTTTTCCAGGCTGTAATTTCTACCTTATCAGACTGCCATGTCTTTCTCCTGAGGAGCCGCTGGGTACAACCTACTCACTCTCAAAGTCACTTATAGGCATTATGCCACCGGAGGTTTCACCCTCGCCCCTTCCCAAACAAAGCCCAAGCTTTCTCCTCTTTTTCTGATTCTCCTCCCTTCTCCAACCTTCTCTTTCATCTGCGCATTCATTTTCTTCTGTCTTCAGAGAAAGCAAAAAATGCCTGTCCTCTGCCAGGATCCAAGCCCTCCAGCTCTCACCTTACATAGGCATCTTTCTAAATAAAGACATTGCCTTACCAAAGAAGAATTCTGAGTCCTGCTTTTTAAATGATTAAATTTACTCTGTCTAATTACTCCTCTCGGAAGGAAGATGGGGCAATCTACTTCCGTAGCGATACTGCCTCAGAAACCCAAGGAGGGGTTGCTATGAGTCGGGTCTGACTCCATGGCACACAACAACAACAACAATTACACCTAGAATATTGGCTTCCAAACTCTAGTCATCTGCCTAATAATATCCTGGTGATTTTTTTTCCACATTCATCTACTAATGGATATAATAATATACAAAATATTTACTTTAAATAAACTCATTTTATATTTTCAATAAATGCATTTTAAATGTAAACATTATTTCACTACTGTGTATACTGTCAACTCAATTCAGATTCATGGCAACTCTATAAGGCAGAGTAGAACTGACTGCATAGGGTTTCCTATGCTGAAATCTTTATAGGAGCAGATCAATAGGTCTGTTCTGAGGAACAACTGGTTGGATTCAAACTGCTGACCTTTTGGAATTTTGAAGGCGTAGTGGGTAAGGCATTTGTCTCATAACCAGAAGGTCTGCGATTCAAACCCACCAACTGCTCTGCGGGAGGAAGATGAGGCAATCTACTTCCATAAACATTTACAGCCTTGGAAACCCAGTGGGGTTTGCTATGAGTCGGAATAGACTCTATGGCAGTGGGTTTGGTTTAGGGTTGGGACTTTTTGGTTAGCAACCAAACACTTAACCATTGTACCACCAGAGCACCCATATTACTAGTAGGAAAGGCAAAATAGTAATACTCACAACTGTAGGGAAAAAACAAAAACCAAATTCACTGCCATCAAGTTGATTTTGATTCATAGCAACCCCTCCTTGGATTTCCAAGGCAGCATCACTACAGAAGTAGCTTGCCCAATCTTCCTTCTGAGGAGTGGCTGGTGGGTTTGAACCACCAGCCTTCTGGTTAGTAGTCAACTGCCTTAGGCACTATGCCACCAGAGCTCCCCAACTATAGGGAGGTAACCTTAACATATTTAATTTTGAAGCAAAAAAAAAAGTCGCTTCTCTACCACCTAAAATTAACATGCATCATCAGTGTGCACCACAATTTGGTAAATGCGGGTTTAAAAATGCCTTTTATTATTATGGACATCAGAGGCTGTGCAGGGGGGAAACAGGCGGAAAGCTGTGGCATTTGCATGTTACTAATATCGTGGGTAGAGAGAGGGAGTGGGTGAGGATGAGCATATGTTGATGGGATCAAGTTAGGAAACTGACAGAGAGGATGGTCCACAGATAAGATTCTGGGGAGTGATAGCTAAAATCTCACCCTTCTTCTGTTCCAGAACACCAGAGAGAATGGCTAATGTTCACTCAATTGAATTGTATGCTGCTATTAGAAGCAATGCTGCTATAAATAAGTGTGCAAAAGCCAGAAATGTTGGGGATCATAATATTTGACTTATCCTGCCAAAAAGGGCACTTTAATCAACTGACCCAGTTTGATACAGTATATTGGAAAGTTAAAACGATTTTGTAATTGTCACTATTCATATTGCTTACCACTGGCCTTTTAATTAAAAATAAAATTGTGATTGTCTGAAGTCTAGTATGCATTCCATGTACAACTTATTGCACAAACTTTTAGAAGAAAATTAAAAGCATGGTACCAGCCTTAAAATCTACATTAAATCATAGTCTTGGTAAGTGGCAAAGTCCACAATGTTTTCTACTGATAGTGTAAAATGTTTTACTACTAAGAAAACAGTCTTTTTGCTTATCTAGGCACCTACAACAGAGCTCTACTGGAAACATATATAGTACAGCAAATGGCTGGCTGATCAATGACTCTATTAAATACCCACTCTGTGCAGAGGATTAAGGAGATCTGGTGGCATAGTGCCTAAGGCATTTGACTGTTAATCAGCCAGTTGGCGGTTCAAACCCCACAGCCACTCCGAGGAACAAAGACTAAGCAATTTACTTCCATAAAGATTTACCAGCTAGGAAATCCAAAGTGGGTCACTATGAGTTGGAATCGACTCAATGGCAGTAAGGTTTTTTTTTTTTTTCGGGGGAGGGGATGCTGTGGATTGGCAAAGACATCAGGTGACATAGTCTACCCTTAAGGAATTTCCTGGTTGGGATGAATAGTACATCTTTGCAACTTGAGTCATATTACACTAGGGTTTCTGTCAAGACATTTGACAACTCCCTTTTGTTATAGTGTTCTATTACATCCAACTGAGAGGCACAGTTCCCCTGATCTGTACCTGAAACATCCTTTTCTGTAGGTCTGAAGTGAAAAAAAAAAAAAAAAGTACTCCTATGATTGCACCTGGAATGGACTTTTTAAAGAGATTTTCCAGCTACAGATATGTGTGGATAACCCTCAGCTTTAAATGCCAAGTATCTCTTCACAGTATTTAAGACTATTGAATGCAATCCCTCTGCACTGTGTAGCTGTGCCAAAAAAAAAAGAAAGAAAAACGTTCCTAAGAGTCATCCTATCATTTCAACTCCAAGGGTTGCAGGAAATTACAGGAAGACAAAACAAAAAACTTTTAGCTTCATGCAAGTATACTATGCATTTCATCATAGCACATGATTTGACGACCTGGTGAAAAAAGCAATAGGCAAAGTAGATTGTTATTAAAAAAAAAAAAATCTACTTGAATTTATACCTAAAATTTACATGTACAGATGGATATTCTTAAAGCTATTTTTATTTCATTTAAATACATCTTCTTTCTTCCTGTTACAGAGATGAATATCTGTTTTCATGGAAAGACATCTTATAATGCAGACTTTTAGTATAGGTAACAAGAAATATTTATGGCTGTGCTTCATTTATCATTTGAGCAGAAACAATAAAACACTACTAATCAAACAGTACATTTATGATTATATCAAATGCTGGGGGGAAAAAATCCACATCCATTTGCTTTGTAATGCCACTACAACTATTTTTTAGAGGCTTCATAAGACAAATGGCCATAATTCACAGCACAATATATAGAGAAATGTAACATACCTCACATTAGCATCAAGTTCATCCATTACCAGAAATAGGCATGGGTGAGTTGGATTTCAGTGGCCACAGGAAATAGGTGGTCCTACAGTGGGGGAATAAAAAATAGATTAAATGGGAAGATAAGATAGGAAAATAAAAGATGCTATTAATGAAAACAATGTCAATTAATCATTGCTTCCTCTTTAATAAGGCTTAGGTTTGCAGACATATTGGATATTTCAAACACAATGATATAGCAAAATTCTATAGGCATACTCATGAATGGTATAGATGGATGTTGCAAAAATTTCTTTACTAATCTTCCACAGATTAAAACACATGGGTACTTTTTTTTACTTCACGTTAATCAGCCTGTTACTTTTTGGTCGTCCCAGAAACATGTTGTTGTTGTTTTTGTTAGGTGCCATCAAGTCGTATCCAACTCATAGTGATCCTATGTACAACAGAACCAGCCTCACGATCCTTGCTATACCTGAGCCCATTTTTGCAGCCACTGTGTCAATCCATCTTGTTGAGGGCTTTTCCCTTTTTTTGTTCACAATCCACTTTACCAAGCATGATATCCTTCTGCAGGGAATGGTCATATCTAATATCATGAACAAAGTAGGTGAGATGAAGCCTTGCCATTCTCTCTTCCAAGGAACAGTCTGGCT
Source organism: Orycteropus afer afer (assembly GCF_000298275.1). Taxonomy (NCBI): domain Eukaryota; kingdom Metazoa; phylum Chordata; class Mammalia; order Tubulidentata; family Orycteropodidae; genus Orycteropus; species Orycteropus afer. Next base: position 2,565,081 of record NW_006921697.1, read on the forward strand.
GCATTTCTTCTAGGACACATTAGTTAGTACTTCTGGCAGTCCTTGGTACTTTCAGTATTCTTCACCAACACCACAACTCAAAATCATCAACTCTTCTTCAGTCTACCTTACTCATTGTCCAGCTTTCACAGGCAAATGAGGTGACTGAAAATACCATGGCTTGGGTTAGGCACACCTTATTCTTCAAAGAGATATCTTTGCTCTTCAGCAGTTTAAAGAGGTCTTTTGCAGCAGATTTGCCCAGTGCAATATATGTCATCTGATTTCTTGACCGCTGCTTCCAAAAATCTAGCTAATTTATATGATCTGCATTAGGACACTAGCTAGTGAAATAGATAACTACATATTTATGATTAAAATAGTGCATTACCTAAAATGGAGTGGCCGGAGGGAGGCCAGGAAGGAAGAAAGGTGGCACAATGGGTTTGGAGCAGCTAAGGGAAGCCGAGAAGTAAGCTGAGTGGTTTGAAACAGCTAAGGGAAGTGAACTTCTCTGTCAATTTGCCATAATGTGGTGGTCTAAGACAGACTCAGAAGAAGGAAGAGGTCATCCACTTCTCAAAGAATTGGCCAATGAAAACCTTATTAGTAACAGTGAAACACTGTTTGATATATGACTGGAAAATTTCATGAATAGCCCTGAAACATTGTCTGATATAGTGCCAGAAAATGAGCCCCTCAGGTCAGAAGGCACTCAAAATACAACTGGGGAAGAGCTAGCTGCCTCCTCATAGTAGAGCCGACCTTATTCATTGTGTGAAAGCACAGAGTAAAGCTTTCAGGACCTCCATTTGCTGATGTGGCATGACTCCAGATGAGAAGAAACAATTGCAAACATCCCTTGATAATCAGACCGTGGAATGTACGAAGTATGAATCTAGGAAAATTGGAAATTGTCAAAAATGAAATGGAATGCATAGAGATTGATATATCCTAGGCCTTAGTGAACTGAAATGGACTGGTTTTGGCCATTTTGAATCATTCAATCATATGATCTACTGTACTGGGAATGACAAATTGAAGAGGAATGGAGTGGCATTCATCACCACAGAAACAGCATCAAGATCTATCATGAAGTACAGTTCTGTCAGTGATAGGATAATATCCATATGCCCACAAGGAAGACCAGTTAATACTACTATTATTCAAATTTACGCACCAACAACCAAAGCCAAACATGAGAAAATTGAAGATTTTTACCAACTTCTGCAGTTGGAAATTGACCAAACATGCAATCAAGATGTGTTGATTATCACTGGTAATTGAAATGCAAAAGTTAGAAACAAAGAAGAATCACCAGTAGTTGGAAAATACGGCCTTGGTGATAGAAATAATACTGGAGATTCCATGACAGAATTTTGCAAGACCAACGACTTATTCATTGCAAATACCTTTTTTCAACAACACAAACAGTGGCTGTACATGTGGACTTTGCTAGATGGAGTACACAGGAATCAGATTGACTACATCTGTGCCAAGAGGTGATAGAGAAGCTCAATACCTTCAGCCAAAACAAGGCCAGGAGCTCATTGTGGAACAAACCATCAACTGCTCATATGCAAGTTTAAGTTGAAGCTGAACACAATTAAAATAAGCCCACAAGAGCCAAAATATGACCTTGATTATATCCCTCCTGAATTTAGAGACCATCTAAAGAATAGATTGGTGCATTGAACACCAATGACTGAAAACCAGAGGTATTATGGGAAGACATCAAGAACATCATCCATGAAGAAAGCAAAAGGTTGTTTAAAAGACAGGAAAGGAAGAAAAGACCAAAATGGATGTCAGAAGAGACTCTGAAACTTGCCCTTGAATGGAGAGTAGCTAAAATAAATGCAAGGAATGACAAGATTAAAGCACTGAACAGAAGATTTCAAAGAGCAGCTCAAGCAGACAAAGTCAATTTTTATAATGAAATGTGAAAAGACCTGGTGTTAAAACACCAGAAGAAAAGGACATACTCAGCATTTCTCAAGCTGGAAGAACTGAAGAGGAAATTTAAGCCTCAAGTTGCAATATTAAAAAATTATATGGGCAATATATTGAATGATGCAGGAAACATCAAAAGAAGATGGAAGGAATACACAGAGTCACTGTACCAAAAAGAATTGGCCAGTGTTCATCCATTTCAGGAAGTGGCATATGATCAAGAACCAATAGTATGGAAGGGAGAAGTCAAAGTTGCCCTGAAGGAATTGGAAAAAAAAACAAGGCTCCAGGAATTGATGGAATACCCATTGAGATGTTTCAACAAATGGATTTCTCGCTGAAGGCACTCACTTTGCTGTGTCAAGAAATATGGAAGATAGCTACCTGGCCAACTGACTGGAAGAGATCCATATTTGTACCCATTCTCAAAAAAGGTGATCCTACAGAATGTGGAAATTATCAAACAACATCATGAATGTTTAATGCAAGTAAAATCTTACTGAAGATAATTCAAAAACAGTTGCAGCAGTATATTAATAGAACTTCGAGAAATCCAAGCTGGTTCAGAAGAGAATGTGGAACAAGGGGTATCACTGCTGATGTCAGATGGATCTTAGGTGAAAGCAAAGAATACCAGAAAGATGTGTACTTGTGCTTTATTGACTATGCAAAAGCATTCAATTGTGTGGATCATAACAAATTATGGATAACATTGAGAAGAATGGGAATTCCAGAGAACTTCATTGTACTCATGAGGAACCTGTACATAGACCAGGAAGCTGTAATTCTAACAGAACAAGGGGATACTGCATGATTTAAAATCAGGAAGGGAATGTGTCAGGGTTGTATCATTTTACCATATTTATTCAATCTGTATCCTGAGCAAATAATCCAAAAAACTGGACTATATGAAGAGGAACGTGGCATCAGGATTGGAGGAAGACTCATTAACAACCTGCAATATGCAGATGATGCAACTTTGCTTGCTGAAAGTGAGGATGACTTGAAGCACTTAATGATGAAGATGGAAGACTACAGTCTGCAGTATGAATATTAAGAAAACAAATATCAATATCAATATAAAGAAAACAAAAATCCTCACAACTGGACAAATAAGCAGCATCACAATAAATGACAAGTTGTCAAAGATTTCATATTACTTGGTTCTACAATCAATAGCAATGGAAGCAGCAGTCAAAACATCAGAAGACATATTTTATTAGGCAAATCTGCTGCAAAAGACCTCTTTCAAGTGCTGAAGAGTAAAGATGTCTGTTTGAAGACTAAGGTGCACCTAACCCAAGCCATGTTATTTTCAATCACCTCTTATGCTTGTGAGAGCTGGACAATGAATAAGGAAGATCAAAGAAGAGTAGATGCTTTTGAGTTGTGGTGTTGGCAAAGACTACTGAAAGCACCATGGACTGCTAAAAGAATTAACAAATCTTTCCTGGAAGAAGCGCAACCCGAATTCTCCTTGGAAGTGAGAATGGCCAGACTTCATCTCCCTACTTTGGTCATTGTGGTAGTTAAGTTTGTGTGTCAACTTGGCTGGACCTGGTTGAGTGGCTGAGCAGCTGGTGGTAGTTATTCCCCATGACGAGACTGGCAATCAGCTCCATGGTGGGATCTACCACAAGCAGCTGAGTAGCTGCCTTTGGGAATGTGGTCTGTTCCTGTATTTAAGGAAATGCCTTAGGAATGGTTTCTAGCCTTTGGCACGCTTGGATCCTGCATGTAGCTGTGTCGTTGCTCAGCAGCCTGCTATGCTCTGCTGACTTTGGGACTTACAGTGGACTTAAGTTAATGGCCTGCCATGTGGAATGGTAATATAGGGACTATGCCTTTTTTACTTGTCAACCTTGGGGCTTCTCAGCCTCAGCAGCCAGTAGCTGTCTGAGTAAAGAAACGCCTCTAGCTCCAGTGGGCCAGGAGCAGGAGGCAGAGCTAGACCCCAAGGTTGAGAGGCTTTCACCCGGCCCCTAGAGTCTGGCACCTTGAACTTGGACATAAAGCCTCTAAATTGTAAGAATAAACTCCTGTTTGTTAAGGTCATCCCATTTGTGGTATATTCTCATCAGAGCAGCACTAGGTAACCAGAACAGAATTTGGTACCAAGAGAGTGGGGTGCTGCTCTGACAGATACCTAAAATGTGGAAACAGGAGTGGAGTGCGTCCTTGACCCAAGACCCTGGCAGAGAAACCCTGGCGTATGGCATGACAGATGGCAGGACAGACGACAAGAGACCGGCATGAGAGACGGCAGGAGCAGAGCCGAGAGAACCGGCATGAGACAGCGACACCCTTACCAGTGTATGGAGGGGAAAGCTTGATGCCTTTGTTTAGGCAGCTTCCTGGTGGAGTGGGTTGCCTTTGGGCATTAATTGGTGAAGAGACCGGTATAAAATGGAGGAGCAGGTTGGCCGGCTCATGGAGCAAGAAAGCTAAATGTCCTTTGGGACAAGAAGATTCTTGGCACTCACTGATCTCACCAAAACTCTTGCACAGTTTCACTTTTTCAGAAGAGTATCAATGTTTTTTTGTAGTATTTGTTCTATAATATGGCAAATCAGAGAATGTTGAAGCAGAGAACACTCTGCCCTTTGTTGAGTTACTCTCAGCAAGCTCTTTTTCATTCTGAGCTTCATCATCCTCTCCTTTAGTAAACAGCAGGACTGGAAGAGATGATCACTAGGTTCACATGTAGCTCTGACATTCCATAATTCCATCTGCTGATTTTCTAATAGAATCTTACCAAGTAGAAACTCAAAATCTGTTTTTCTCCATAAAAGAACCATGAAATTTATCTTGGGTCTTTGGATGCCCTAGCCAGGGAAGACCAAACATGTGTGCCTGGCAGCTAACAGCAAACTGGAAAAGCCAGATCTCTGAGTGTTTCAACATGTATTCTTTGTTCTCTAAGTCTAACACGGAGTCCCATGGGCATTTCTGGAGCTACAGCAGATATGGAGAAGGCTCACCCTGAGGATTTTGGGCCTCTGTCCTGACCTTAAGCAAAGTATCTCTGTGCACTTCTATCCATTTTATATTTTTGAATTTGAAATAACATTTTATTTGAAATACATGACTACAAAGTCCTATTGCTGAAGTGGGAGTCCCTGGGTGGTATAAATGGTTAATGTCTAGGTTGTTAACTGAAAGGTTGGAGGTTTGAGTCCATCCAGAGGCACCTTGGAATAAAAGCCTCATGATGTACTTCCAAAGAAAAATCAACCACTGTAAACTATGTAGCATGGTTCTATTCTGACATTCATGGGGTGTCATGGGTCAGAGTCAACTTAACAGCAGCTAGTAACTAATGAAGTGCCCAGAACTCAGCCTCTTATGTTCCCTATCTAAAATAATTCCATTTAAAATCATATCACTTTTAATTTTGTGCTCCCAACATAAAAGCCTGCTCCTTTCCCTGTCCTCCCTATCTCAGTAAAGGCCCTCACCATTCAACCAATTACTCAAGCCAAATGACTTGTAAGGTTCTTGGTTTTTCTCGTTTTTTTCATACCCTATGACCAAACCATGGACAAACTCATTGTCTATACCTTGAAAAAGAATCCTTAAAGACTCTGTAAAAAACTACTGGAATTAATTGAAAGTTTCAGCAAAGTGGCAGGGTAGAAGATCAACATACAAAAAACAGTAGTATGCCTTTACACTAACATAGAGAACTCTGAAAAGGAAATCAGGAAAGTAATGCCATTTACAATAACCACCCAAAAGATGAAGTACTTAGGAATAAGTCTAACAAGAGACACAAAAGACCTATACAAAGAAAATGACAAAACATTATTACAAGAAATGAAGAGACTTATATAAATGGAAGAATAGATCATGTTCATGGATGGGATGATTAATATCATGAAAATATCAATAGCACTCAAATTCTTCTACAGATATTATGCAATCCCAATCTAGATGTCATCATCTTTCTCTAAAGAGATGGAAAAATTCATCACCAACTCCATTTGGAAAGGAAGGAGATCCCAGGTTAGTAACCATACTCACTGTCATTGAGTCTGTTCAGACTTACAGAGATCTTAGGACAGAGGAGAACTGATCCATAGAGTTTCCAAGGCTGTAAACCTTTACAGAAGCAGATTGCCTCACCTTTCTCCCATGGAGTTGCTGGTGGGTTCGAATCTCCAACCTTTTGGTTTGAAGCCCAATGCTTTTAATGACAAAGTCACCAGAGCTTCCTCAGATAAGTAAAGCACTACTAAAGAAGAAGAACAAAGCAGGAGGCCTCACACTCCCCAATCTCAAAGCCTACTATACAGCCATGGTGGTTAAAATAGCCTTGTATCAGTACAACAGACACATAGATCAATGGAACAGAATCAAGACCCCAGAAGTAAATCCATCCACCTATGGACAGCTGAGAAGTAGTGGTGGCATAGTGCCTAAGGCATTTGACTGCTAACCAGAAGGCTGGCAGTTCAAACCCACCAGCCACTCCTTGGAAGGAAGGTTGGGTGATCTACTTCCGTAGTGATACTGCCTCGAAACCCCAAGGAGGGGTTGCTGTGAGTTGGATCCCACTCAAAAGCCTTCACCTTTGACTAAGTGACTAAGTGAGTGATGGACAGCTGATATTTAACAAAGGGCCAAAACTCATTAAATTGTGAAGAAATGATGTCTTTAGTAAATGGTTCTGGCAAAACTGGATATTCATTTGCAGATTAATGAAACTGGATCCATATCTCACACTGTATACAAAAGTGAACTCAAGTTGAATCAAAGAGCTGAACATAAAACCTGAAACCATAAGGATCATCAAAGAGAAAATAGGGACAAACTTAGGGGGAAAATACACTATTGAACATAACTACAAATGCAGAAATACTAGAAGACAAAATAGATGACTAGAATCTCCTGAAAATTAGACCCTTATATGCCTCAAAAGATTTCACCAAAAGAATAAAAAGATAATCAACTAGGGGGGAAAAAATTGGCAACAATATATCTGACATTGGGCTAATCCCTAAAATTTATTGAAAATTTCAACATCCTAACAACAAAAAGGGAGCTCTGATAGCATAGTGGCTAAGACACTTGCCTGCTAACCAGACGGCTGGCAGTTCAAACCCACCAGCCACTCCTCGGAAGGAAGGTTGGGCAATCCTACTTCCGTAGTGATACTGCCTGGGAAACCCAAGGAGGGGTCGCTATGAGTCGGGTTTGACTCGACGGCACATAACAACAACAACAACAACAACAACAAACAACAAAAAAGACAAACAATTCATTTAAAAAGTGGGCAGAGGACATGTACAGACACTTCACCAAAGAAGACATTTGGGCAGCTAACAAACACATGAAGTAATGCTCATGATCATTAGCCATTAGAAAGATGCAAATCAAAACAATAATGAGATATCATCTCAGCCCAGCACTAATAGGAAATTAAAAAAAAAAAAAAAAGGAAAACAATAGATGGTGGTAAGGGTGCAGAGAATGGGACTATAAAATGGTATAACCTCTATGGAAAACAGTTGGAAATGTTTAAAAAGTTGGAATTGGAAATATCATATGATAAAACAATCCTACTACTAGGTATATATTCTAGAGAAATAAGAGTTGTGTCACACATATGTTATTGCAGCACTATTCACAATAGCAAAAAGATGGAAACAAACTAAACACCCATCAACAAAGGAGGGCATTTACAAACTATAGTAAATGCACACAATTGGAATACTACAAAATGTTAAAGAACAATGATGAATCTGCAAAAGATCTCATAACATGGATGAATGTGGGACATGATGCTGAGTGAAATTAGTCACAAAAAGACAAATATAGCATGAGACAACTTTAGTAAAAAGTCTAGAAAATGGTTTTACAAAAAAAAAAAAAAAAAAAGGCTCTTTGATGGTTACCAGAGGTGGGTGGGTGTCTACTATAGGGGTCCACCAGAGGGTAGATGCATATTAACTTGGGTAGAGGGAATTAAAAAAAATAATAACAATTAATTTTAAAAAATAGCCAATCCCACACATAAAAAAGAAAGAAAATGAATCCATAATCTCTTATTACCTCCAGAACCACCACATTAGTAGAAGACATCATCTCCTTTCCATGGAATATCATCATACACTCTGAAGTGGTCTCCTGTTTCCCCATCAACTCTTCTCTGCATTGTAGCCAGGATGATATTTTAAAAACCTAGGTCAGATCATTTCACTCACCTGCCTAAAATTCTGTTGATTTCCTGCCAGACTTGTAATAAAATCCAAACTTCTTATCATGGATGACCAGACTCTAAATGATCTGGCCTAAGCTCTTCTAAATCTCAACTTCAGTCATGCCCACACCCCTCACTACTGTCCAGCTTTCTGGTTTTCTACCTTCCTTCACCACCAAAGTAGCCTTTTCATTTGCTGTCTCCTCTCCCTGGAAAGCTCCCATGTCACCCATTTCTTCACTTCCATACAGACAGTGCTCAAACACCATTTCCCCAGAGAGGTCTTCTCTAATCACCTACCTAAAATTTCAGACCCCATTTTCTAAACATGTCTGTCCCCTTTATTGACTCTTTTTTTTCCTTCTTCTTCTTCCTAGTACATACATTGTATCCTCACAACTGGACCAATAAGCAACATCACAATATATGGAGAAAAGAGTGAAGTTGTCAGGGATTTCATTTTACTTGGATCTGCAATTAACACCTGTGGAAGCAGTAGTCGAGAAATCAAATATTGTATTGCACTGAGGAAATCTGCTGCAAAGGACCTCTTTAAAGGGTTAAATAGCAAAGAAGTCACCTGAAGGCTAAGGTAAGCCTACCTCCAGCCATGGTATTTTCAATCACCTCATATGCATGTGAAAGCTGCACAATGAATAAGGAAGAATGAAGAAGAGTTGATGCTTTTGAATCATGGTGTTGGAGAAGAATATTGAATGTACCATGGACTGCCAGAAAAATGTACAAAGATGTCCTGGAAGAAGTGCAGCTGGAATGCTCTTTGGAAGCCAGAATGTCCAGACTTCATCTCACTTACTTTGGTCATGTTGTCAGAAGGGACCATTCTCTGGAGAAGGATACCATGCTTGGAGTGGAGGGTCAGAGAAAAAGGAGAAGACCCTCAACAAGATGGATTGACACAGTGGTTGCAATGATGGGCTCAAGCATAGTAGGGATTGTGGGATGGCACAAGACTGGACAGTGCATTGTTCTGTGTATGAAGTGGCTACAAGTTGCAGCCAACTTGACGGCACCTAACACCACCACATATATTATATAGAGTCAATCACTTCTTAATTTGTGATGTCTCCCTCACTAGAATTTAAGCTTTAATATAGCATGGGACACTGACTTGATCACCAGTGCATACTCAATGCCTAGAAAAATGACTGACACACTGTTTTTTCTTCATAGATATTTGTTGAGTCAACTAAGTAGTTAATTTATTTTGTAAATGAGGAAACTGAAGCTTGAGAGTTCAAGTGATTTTCCTACTGGTAAATAATATATGAACAGTTCCAGAATACAACAATGTAATTTTAAGAAGTTACAAAGTCATTTCATCTAAATTATCTAAGTTACCCTTTATTGAATGTTAAGAAGTGTCAGAAATTGTCCTTTTACTCTTTCTCTAATCTTTGTGTCTTTATCTTCATTCTATAGATAAAGAAACTGAAGCTGACAGAATGATTTGCCAAAGTAACAGCTAGCACTTGGCCAACCTGGGAACAGAATTCCAGGGCTCTAAATTCCAAAGCACAAGCTTTACCTTGATCAGTTCTTTCATTACATCACATTTTCTCACCCAGAGCAAGTGGACATTAGCTATAATTTTCTGCTGACCATCTATTCCCTCTTTCTCTGAAAACAGTACCTTGACTTTCCTTTGTGGAACCACCTCTCTTCAATTCTAGCACACATGTTTGAATGGAACTGCCCCAACCCCTAGATCCAATGAAGAAACCTGATCCAAGACTGGCCAATCAAAACAGTCTATCCCCAGGCCACAAGGATTCATTAGCTCACCAGCTAAGCCAGTGAAAGCCAGCCCTGGGATTTTTGCTTTATACCTTGATGTTGCTAACCTGGTAGAATTTTGTTGGTAGCTGCTGACGACATCATGGCCACTTCATAGAGAAAGCCTGTCTGAAAATGAAGTTAACACAAAGGAAAGCATGTTTGGAACTTAGAGAATGCCCATGCTCTGATGATATAATCTGGGTTTAAGATCCAGTAGTGTCTTAAGAAGTTTTACACTTGAAATTTCCAATTATATGAGCCAACAAATTTCTTTTCTTCTTCCTTAAATCATTGTGAGTTGAATGTCAGCCATTATTTGCAACCACAAGAATACTGAGCAATACACAAGAAAATCAATATTGTATTGGTATACAGATTATTGTATTGTATACAGGAACAAAGGCAGAAAATAAGAAAAACAGTTAAAAGCTAGCTAAAGTTCATCTCATGAAACTACATTTTGAAAGCAAATCAAAATAGGGAACACTTTATATATTCATAGCAATATATATTTTTATATATTGCTCATCAAACCCAATAGAATTTAAAATTCTATTTAACAACCCAGTGAGATAGCATGCATTTTTCTGAAAGCAAGGAACAATAACCAAAGGGGAGCTGGTGATTAGTAGCTATCCTGATTTGATTAATCTATCAGAGTCCACTATGTTCTGCAGTGCTCACCTGGAATAAGTAATCAGAGATGTGATTACAAGGACATCTTTTGTTGGAAAGATTGTATAAGATAAGAAGGGTAGAAGAACCACTGCTTTTATTTTGCATACTTAAATTTATTGCTTAAAACTTACTTGATTAAAAAATATAACCAACTAAGAGTGTCTTCTATGTTCAGTAACAATTTGTGTCACTTCTAAAAGTTCTGCCAGTTCAAAATCCTATAAGGCTGTTTGTGTATGTGTGTGTGTGTGTGTTTTAATGACAATTGTTCTGTAGCCTACTTTCTGTTCTAAGGGGCAAGGGACACTCCACTCCATGTTGATCTTTTTTGGAGAAATAGATCATGTTCGGGTTACCTAGTGCCACTCTGACAAGGATATACTGCAAATGAGATCGCCTTAACAAACAGGAGTTTATTCTTACAATTTGGAGGCTTTAAGTCCAAGTTCAAAGTGCCAGGCTTGAGGAGCTGGATGAAAGCCCCTCAACCTTGGGACCCAGCTCTGCCTCCTGCTCCTGGCCCACTGGAGCTAGAGGCTTTTCTTTACTCAGACAGCTGCCGGCTGCTGAGGCTGAGAAGCCCCATGGTTGACAAGTAAAAAGGCACAGTCCCAATGTTACCAAACCACATGGCAGGCCATTAATTCAAGTTCATCGTAAGTCCCCAGGTCAACAGAGCATGGCAGGCTGCTGAACAATGACATGGCTACATGCAGGGTTCAAGGTGCCATAAACTAGAGACCATTCCCAAAGCTATTTCTTATATACAGGAAGCAGACCACATACCCAAAGGCAGCTACTCAGCTGCTCCCAGTAGATTTCACCATGGAGTTGATTACCAGTCTCATCATGAGGAATACTACATCCAGCTGCCCAGCCACTCAACCAGGCCCAGCCAAGTTGACACACAAACTGAACTACCACACCACACATCATTAAGCATTAAAACCAGAAAAAGAACATGGCAAGTCATGAGGGTAAGAGAGATTTAGAGAAAACCCTGACATAATGTGAGGTACAAATGACTGTCCCCGGATTCTCTTAGGACCATGATAAGGTCAATCCACCAGCATTATTCGAAACACTTTACCTGTCCCCAAAGTAAAGAAAGTTGTAGCAACATACCATACAACTCTTATCAGATTCCTCATAGTGTCTTTTCTTTTATGGACACATTCAGAGACTGATTATTCAGTAAATGAGGAAGCAGAGAAAGAAGAGGAGGAGGAGGAAGTTATCATCTTATGTATGTCAGTCAGTGGTGACTCCAACCCTCATTATGTTGGCTTACAAATTGTAAATAACTAAGCAGCAGAACCAAAAGGTAAGTGCACTCCATCTTTATCCTTGTTCCTTGATTCAGAATACTCTGAAATATTGCCATAGAACAGTTGTTAATGATTAACAGAAGGTGTGTAGTTGCATCTTTATTATAAGAAGTGTGAGCACAGGAGTCACCTGTAAATAGTCCCCACCTATTGGAATGAAATATGGATGTAGTTTGGTACAGTGCCAACATCTGCCAACCTAGAGCTATGTCAGAATCTCAGGTAGCTTTGTTGTGCTATGTTTTGTTTTCCTTGGTTTTGGATGCATGGTCAGATATTCATGCATAACTATGCTTAGATTGACCACGTTTCTTTATAGAGTGTGCCTACATGGGTTAAATTTCTACGTTGAAGGGCATATTCTAATTCCTTTGCTTTGGACAAGTGTCAGGAATAAGTAAAACATTATTCATCTCAATAGCCAAATCAAGTGTGGGAGCCTGACATATGGAAGGAGCACTAGACTGAGAGTCACTGGACCTAGGTTCTCAGCCTGACCCCAACACTCATTCATGGTTCCTATTCTTAAGCACGTGTACTCTCCAATCTGAGTCTCACTTTCCTCAACTGTAGGATGAAATGGGGTGGAGGGTGCTGGGCATGGTGAGAAAAGGGACAATTTTAAAGTAATTAGAGCTTCTCAGAAGTCAAAGGAAATTTTCCATGAAAAAGTGTGTTCCTCATCATTGGAGGCATTTAGACAACATATGAATAATTTTTTAAGGATGTAAGAATCTGTGATTTTGATAACTAGTAAGTCACTTCTGGGTGATGCAAATGGTTAAGCACTTGACTACTAGCCCAAGGTTGGCAGTTCAAACCCACTCAGAGGCATCTCAGAAGACAGGCATATGCTTCTGAAAGGTCACAGGCTTGAAAATCCCATGAAGCAGGAGTGGCCAGGAGTTGGAATCAGCTGGATGGCACACAATATCAACAAGAGCCAGAATCAACTCAACAGCAACTAACAATGACAAAAGGTTTTTTACAATGTTAACATTACAGAACTGTGGTAGACATGTCAGTTCTGCCTCTCACATCCTCAGAAAAAGACTAAGTGTTTTGAATCATTCTCCAGTTTGAAAAAGGATGCACATTCCACTCACATATATTGTCTCAAACAGGTCTAAGCATAATCAGACAATTCTGAGTAGGTGGAACAAAAATAAGAGTAATGTGAAAGACCATATATTTGATACAGATTAGTTGTCCAAATGCTTTTGGAAAGCTTAACACCTCACTGTGCTATCTCACTACAAGCCATATGAACCAAAACAGACAGTCCTACCAAGATCAAAACAAACATGCATCTCCAAAACATTCTCCTACATTTCATGGTGATGGTGACTTTCCAGTGACCCAAGCTTTCTTGATCATCACTGTGAAAAAAAAAAAAAAAAATCTTGGCCCATATGACAAACTGAAGCTCTGTAAGTTGTCACTAAAGAAAAGAAAATGTCCTCTCCTTGACTGTTCCCTCAGACTTTGTTTTCTAGAAAACATCTGGAATGTATAAGATCCTTCTCAGCATTTTTTTTTTAACCTCTATCAGTTGATTCATACTCTTTAAAACAATATCTTTCAGTAAATTACTCATGAAACAAGTCATATTATTTGTTTATCCAGAAATATAAATTGCAGTCCGCAGGTGAAAATCCATGCAAGTCATTACAAAGCAAATAAATAGAAGTGCCCGTGTTCCATGAGCTGGACCTTGATTTGCAAGTGGCTCTTTCTAGGGATGGCAGTCCAAATGTAGTTTATGTTGCTAAGATATCCAGAAAGACTTAGTGCTAAATAAAAAAAAGCTTCTAGCCTCTCAACTTCTACATCTGAAAATTCCATGTTGATGCCAATTCAATTACACTTGGGGTGCCCCTCTCCTTGTCTGTACAAATACGATGCAAGATGGATTTTAACTTTCTTCAAAATAACTAAATAAAACACTCTTCCAGAGTGAATACTTCTCCACTTGGAATTTGGCTCCTTTGTCCAAAAAAAAAAAAAAAAAAAATGATATTTAAAATAACCCTTAGTTAATGAATAAATATTTAAAAGGCATACCCAACATCCCTTTGGAATAAGAATGAATGACAGGTAAAATAAAGAAGAAACCTGGACTTCCATATCACATAGCACTAATAGAGTACATCTAGAATATTTCTAGAAATCACATTTTTAAAAGGCTATTTCCCTGTCCCCCTCCTAAATAGTATGACCAGGGAAGTGAGGTTACAAGAAAGCAGATCCGATGAAGTATGTGTCTAAGTATTTCATAAAGAAAAAGAGAAGCTCCAAGATACATCTATTTATACATTTCCTTTTGTGACCACTTAATCAACATTTTACTCCCAATTTGACCAGAGGTTCTATGAGGAAGGAAACATAGTACATGATCAATAAATATTTGTTGAATGAATGGTATAACATGATAGGAAAGTTCTGCTTGCTAATGAGAGAAGGGATTCACATTATCTTCATGACTACAGTGGACAGATAGGTGAAAGTCCCAAGACACTGAACTCATTCCAGTCTTTAGAGCTGTCCAATTATTGACTTGGGCACTTTGGCAACCAGCAGGAACCATGTCAGTGGGAGGCTTACACAGAGGCCAGAAAACCATCAATCAGTCACGTTTCAGGGGAGGAAGCAAGTCTTGGATGATTCTGAATGTTGATGAAATGCAGTGAGAGCAGGACTAAGTAAAAATCTGTTTATTGTAGAGCAGTAGCTCTCAAATTTAAACGTGCACAAGAATCACCTAGAGGCTTGTTAAAACATAGATTTTTGAGCCCTACCCCTAAGTTTCTAATACACTAGGTCTGGTGTTGGGCTTGAGAATTTGTATTTCTAACAAGTTCCCAGGTATTACTGATGCTGCTCACCTGGTGATCTCCCTTTGAGAATCAATATGGTAAAATATCAATTCCCCAAGTGTAGTTCTCATAACCCTGGAAAACGAATATGATATTAGATAGTAAGTGGACATGGCATGAGATACTACCAGATCATAAAGTGAAAAATGTTTTTTCTTTTCATTTACTATTTTAATCACTGTTTATGTTAAAGAAAGGGATTCAAATAGGTGCCATGTTATTTCCAAAATCTTCCTGATACTTAGAAATCTCTCTTGTAATAAAGAACAGCTCCCAAGCTCAAAATCTTTGAAAGAAATAGTATTGTCTTAATTGGATCCCCTTCTCTAGAAGCAGACCTTGAGATGAAGATTAAATGCATGTAGTTTATTTGGTAGGTGCAAGGACACAGGCCGGGGAGTGGTGATACAGGAAAGGAATGAAGGCAATCAATAAGAAATTAAGCCACTGAAGACAAACCCTAGAGGAAAGCTCTGGGAATGATGCAAAACCATTGTCCTGAGAAAGGAGTGAGGGCATTGGGATATTAATTCTCACACACCTATAATTTACTAGATAAGAGAAGTCCTGAGGGGAGCATTTCTAGGCATTTCAGTTCTACTGTGCTTATGGGCAAAGTGGGTTCCAGCGTCATAAGAGTAGCTTTCTAAAAATAATGCGGGTATCAGACATTGGAACTCTGGATGAGATGCACAGAAATGATGAAGGGATCTACAGGAAAATGGAAGATATACAAAGACAGTGTCTGCTCCAGCTATTTAGCTGAAATCTAATACATAGTTTTGTTTGTTTTTACAGTTACCTTCTATTTCTTCCAACTGGTACTTGTGTTAGACTGGGTTCTCTAGAGAAACAAAACCAGTAAAGCTTATAAAGAAAGAGAAATAGAAATTTATCTTAGGAAAATGGCTCACACACTTATAGAAGCTGGCAAGTCCCAAGTTCTTGGATCAAACATCAAGCTGGAGGTTTTTCCCGACTCATGCAGCTACAGGGAATGAGGAGCTCAAGGTTGGCAGGCAGCATATGGGCTGTTGATTCCAATGAATGACGAATCCAAGATATCCAGGCCAAATGGTAGATTGTTCACTCATGGACAGTTGTGGGCAGCATAACAGAATCCTAATCCACAGAAGAGTGTCTCTTTTCCCAGGATGTCCATAAATATACTGGAAACAGGCTGAACCCCCAGGGGAAACTCCCTTTCAACAGAATGGCTGCTCAAAACATATAATCTGATCCCATCATTGGAGCAACCCACATCACAATTGCTTAAACCACACAGAATTGTGGTCCAGCCAAGTTGACACACAGCTCCAACTATCACAGTCCACCCTTTGTCAACGGGGAAGTTGTACACATCTTCTTAACCATATATAATCTCTAAATAAGGACAATTATAAAGTCATATTTGTGCCTAACATGATACCCTAACACATGTACAACCTAAATGAATTAACCTTATTTACATTTCACACTTCATAACAGAAGGAAACAAAAATATTTGATGCACATATACAATGAAGAAATATAATAATCGAGAGTTCTGGTAAGATGGCGGACTAGGCAGAAAGACTGCACAGACCCTCTTCAACCAAGAAAAGAGAAACCAATTAACACAGACACAGAAAATAATCCTGGACCCCTGAGCCTTGAAGGGAAGGATATAGAAGTGGACTAAACCCCAACTAGCAGAAGAATTTGCATGAAAATACCAAAAAAGGAGACAGACCGAGCTGCGGTCTGGCAATGATCCTGAGCGATCCTGACAGCACAGACAGCTTGGAGATTCCCAAGTGGTGGTAGGACCTAAGAATTAACCTAAAAATCAGCACTACTAGCCAGCAACTGCATGGGGACTGCTCCAGTGGCTGGGGAATAAACAGAGAAGGTGAAGGGAAAAGCAGGCTGAGCTATGGACTTGTGCCGTCCAGAGGGCACTGCCATTTTGAATGTTACAAGCGGCTTGACTATTTTGGATATTTAAAGAGACAATGCTCTCCGAGATTCCAGAGGCCTAAGAAGAGGTTCGGCTTTCCAGCAACCCCAAGGACACTCAGACCTGCAAGACTGAAAAGGTGCAACATTCCTCTTGTTACTCTTATATCCCACACCCTCTTGGTGATCAGAAGTGTGGCCATCCCCCACTCCCAACCACCTTCTGGGCCCACAGGAACTCTGTCATAGTCTGGGTGCTCAGATGGAGCCTGGGTGCCCTGCCTGTCCTCCACTGATTTTTTTTTTTTCTTTTCTTTTTTCTTTTTCACTTTCTTTTTTTCTGGTGATTACTTTGCTTGTATTTGTCTGTTTTAAAAAAACTATCATTATTAATTCTTTTGTCCTTTTTACTATTAATCTTATTCTTCCCCTCCCAGGTCCTTGTTTTCAGCTTTTTTTCTTTTCCCTGTTCCTGGTTGAATTTTTTTTTTTTAAATTTAATTATTTTTTTCCTTTTTCCCCTTTTTTCTTGTGGTTAACCCCATTCCTTGTTTTTCTTATTGCATTTTTCCCATTTTTTTTTCTTCATTATTTTCCTTCTCTACCTTTTTTCTCTTAGTGCCCTATCCCCAGATATTGCAGGTTTTCTTGTTTTTTCTTCTTCTTTTTCCCTTTTTTCTTTTTTTGGTTACTGTTCCTGTGTGATTACATGGTGTGTTTTTTGTCCACATGCTTTTAGTTCTTTTATGGTTATTCAATTGTAATTTTTGTCTCATTGAGTGGGAGACAGCAACAGTCCCCATAAGATACAACTACAGCCACACCTCCTGCAACTTCACTTACTGAGTGACAGCCACTACCTACTTCTCCACCAACAGGCCAATGATAAGAAACCACCAAGAAGAGCCTGAATCACCCTTGGCTGCTCTTCACAAACAGTTAACAGAGATCTAAAAACGGCAAGGCCATGATGCCTCGGAGACAACAGGCCATCACAGTCCACACAAAGAAGCAGGATAAAGTGGTAGAAACAAGGGAGCAGGATGCAGACCCAGAACATATCCTTGAGGAAGAAGCAGCATTGGAACTCTCTGATAAAGAATTCAAAAGAATTATATTTAGGTGTCTTCAAAGGATTGAGGGACAGACCAAAGAAAACACAGAAAAAACCCTGGAGAGATTTTGGAAGAAAATACAAGAACAAAATGATAAAATAAATGAAAAATTAGGAATGATTCTAGATCTACAGCTAGAAATCCAGAAGATTAATACTAAATTGTCAGAAATAGATAACACATTGGAAGGGCAAAGGAGTAGAATTAATGTGATGGAAGACAGAATTAATGAGATTGAAGACAAATACCTGAATACTTCTTTGGAAAGGGATCAATCAG